>NW_021836324.1:5000-22500 GCF_006345805.1 Octopus sinensis
ACTACTTAGACCCTTGGTTTCTTTTGACTTTTAGAAACATTAATTAATAAAATAAAGTTAATTGCTTAAGTTCCCTGCTCCATCGATAGATGCTGTCGTTAAAAAAAAACTTGATTATGAATTTCTGATTAATGAGTTTTTTCTTTTTTCTCCTCACCAGGTATCCTTTATTGTTGAATCGATTGTACAAGTCAACCCCTCAGCACCACCGGGATTCAATTCCGCTTCACGAATCATTAGTTGGCTTAGAACGAATTTTGGAAGAGATTAATGCTGTAAGTAATTCTTCATCTCTCCATCGCTGATTTTACATTTATTTTTTTATAATTCTTTTTTTTTTTTTTCAAAATTAAGATAAACACAAAGTTCTTTTTTTTTAATCTAAAATATACTCTCCTTCATTTTCTACAATGCTCTTTCATCTATCTGGTAGACTTCCAAGGCCCCTCTTCCAATATTCACTTATCCAGTACTGTTCTGACCTCGTCTACAGAATTCATATTTTTTACCGTCCAAATGATTTTGAAGACTACGAAATAAATTATAATCAGATGGGGCAATGTCTGGTGAATATGGTGGGTGGAACATCGTTTCCTATTCAAACTGTTCCAGCCTTTAAAATGTCATCCGCGCTGAATGTGGCCGAACATTTTCCTGATGGAAGAACACCTTTCATCTTGAAACCAATGATAGTCGTTTCTCTCCTAGCACTGACTTAAGCCGCTCAAGCTGCTTGCAGTAGATCGCTTTTGTTATCGTTTGGTTTGGGTTTAGAAGTTCAAAGTGGACTAAACCTTTCATAACCCGCCAAACAGGTGGGTGAAGACTTTCTTTATCCTGGGGTGCCGGTGATATTCCTTTCGCTATCCACTGTCTTCAGCGCTTGACATTTTTATAGGGAACCCATTTCTTGTCACCAGTCTCTATTCGGTCCAAAAAAGGTCCATTCGTGAGACTTGACAGCAAAGAAGAGCATACTTTTACTCTTTGTATGCGATTACTACCTGCTTTTATAGCAAGTTGATGCAGGTAGTTTATCCCGTCCCCCTCCGACTTTTAGTTCATGCAATTGAAAAAACCGCATTATTTATGGGATAACCCAATATTTTACGAGCATGAAACTTAGTACACTTCCTTTCTCTATTTTTCTCATTTTCTATATCCGTGTATTTATTTTTGTTTCTGTCTCATATATTTCAGAAAATCCAAGGAACTAATACTCTGCGATTAACTCGCAAACGGTCGGAGCTCAGACGACACAGTTCTTCTGACAAGTTCGAGCTCATCAAGGTAAAAATCATTCTGACTTTCTCAAATTTCTATAGTGACAAATACTTTGCTGCTCTTTAACGATTACGTTTGTAACATTGTATATTGTCATAGTCTCTCTCAGCTTAAAGTAACACATTCTCTATGTCATCACCATGACACACGCTTGTATGTTCTACTGTAACACAGCCCACTTGCTCTCTCATACATTATGATATTAATACTCGATTGCAATATATTCCATATTGTTACAATATGATACAGAAGCTATTGCTCTGTAAAAACTCTGGTTATATTATGTCAGCCTTTGATAAACTAGTATCAATGTCCTCATGGTTTTATGGTGACATATGCCCAGCTATTCAACAAAGGGACGGATTTTAATTGTTCTGGGGTATAAAATGTCCTATTGCTCTATAATGTATTGGAGTTTGTATTATTCTACAGACGTTTTTAGTCTGTTATGACACAAATACGTGAGTGCCTGTATGAGTCTACATGCATACAGCAAAAAAGGATCAAAGGTCCTTTCCGAGCTGTAGGCCCATAAGGCCGATTTTCTGAATTCTGTGTCGTACATATTATACAAACACCCTCCTGGACGGGACGCCAGTCCGGTGAATGGTTACTCACTTTTGCCGGCTGAGTGGACTGGAACAGCGTGAATTGAAATGCTTTGCTCAAGAACACAATGCATTGACCAGCCCAGGAATTGAAACCACAATCTTACAATCATAAGTGCATTGCCCTTAACCATTAAACCACACGCCTTCACAAGTTTCCTTGTGTTTTAATAAATGTATGATCGTTGTCACGTTCCTGAATATAAGTTTCCTGTGAAGGTTCCCAACTTTTGCTTAGAACTAATAACATCCGTTGTGTAAAGCCTAGGCATTTGGTTCAAATAGTATACTTTGTGTAGGTTTTATAAGTATAATTAGATTTATGTTTTGTATATTAACAGCGCATATGAACAACACTTTAATGTATTTCCCCTTTTTTTCTTCGTGCTTTCAGACTGCTCTCGGTCATTTGAATTGGAGCCAAGAGGAGATTCATGACATACTGGTCAGTTCTTTATTGACCACTCAGCCACAAGATCATTTTTGGACTGGGAAAAAAGTCAGCAACTTAAAGTTTTCTCAGATACACGCTGTCCTTTTAACACGTGGAGAGGTATGTATTATTTAACACTTGAGATGGATCTACATGTTTTTATTAGATTGTCTGCGTGTCTGTGGAAGTTTGTTATTCATCAAAAATGAGAGAAATGATTGGTTTACCTAAAGCTTTTTATAACAATATAGGCAGTACCTTTTACATGACACGGAGCTATGTTTAATAGATGTCCTACTAAACAAAAAGTGTGAGATTGGCAGAATCGGTACAGCGGCGAAAAATGTTTTCTTGTATTTTTCTCCCCAAAACTTGCCGTGGTCTACTTTGCCTTTTATGCTTCCGGGGTCATTAACATAAGTACCATTAGAGTACTGTACACTTTCCAGAAAATTCATGAGTTTTTACCCATGGATACGATTGGTGATCTCCGTTTTATTGCAAGCCAGGCAAATTCCCGATTTTAGGATGCTTCATCGCTTCCATCAGTTTCGGGAGCCTTGAGATCAAAAAAAATTTTAGTTAGTTTAGAAGACACTTTTACTTTTTGAACTTTATCATTGAAACAATCAATTTGTGACCTTTAAAAATATATTATAAATATGTTGTTCTCTTCCTTTCAGCCTCAGCCAAAAAGTAGCATTACTAAGAAGCTGCTTTTTACTCAGCAGTCTCCCATTCAACAAGCAGCCTTGGTCACCCTTCGCTGCAAAGGCAGTAGATACCAACTAGTCAGGGTAAGTTTTCATCATGTGACTTTCTAGATTGTTAATAGGCTTTTACGGGGGTCATGTTATTTAAAGGCATCAACAGTTTCTTCAGGGCGGAACATAAAATGACACACGCATAAGGAGGTCTCTTTACTTCTTATGAATAGTAGCTAAATTTCACTCAATTAAAACGATATAGGAAATATAGGAAGGACTCCTCGTTACAAAATTTAATCTTAGATATCTCTTAAAAAGGTGGGATTGTCATAGCTAGAATAGTTTTGATCACAGGTTTCTCGGGTCAGGACTGATCTGATGCTAAGACGCGCAGATGAACAGCAACACTACACGCATACATATGTAATGCAGTTTGTTCAAAAACTTTGATTAACTAAGCTTATCCATGAAATTAGTACACAAAAACTCCCTCGAGATGATTCTTTATATCAGATACATTAGCTGTATACGCACGCACAGACAGACAGACATACAGACAGACAGACAGACAGACAGATAGATAGACTGGTAAACAACCAGCCCAGCCAGAGAACGGAATCTGTACACGGACTGGGTTCTTACTTGAGCTCTTTAACATGCTTTCCAAACTTCCGATTATTGGGCACAGTCCTAACCAAGAAGATGGGAATCTGACTTGCTTCGGTATCGTACTCAAAAGCGGTGTCTCCGATTTATAGTATATCAATAGATGTTGGGGTGAACAGATAAAGGAGTAGTAGGATAGAATTGTGTATGAGTGAAATGTTGAGTATTTCAGAAGTTTTAATTTTATTTTGTTTATATTTTCTTTCAGGAACCCCTGTTTTTGGACAAATGTGTCATAACTTTAAATTCAGAATTGTCTGAAAATATATTTGAGGTCCAAGATTGGAATAAAGAAACTTACTTGTTTAAGGTAAATATCACTCTATCTATCAATCTATCTACATAGGATATATATATATATATATATATATATATATATATATATATATATATCCTACGTATCCTACCTCTATCTTTTTCCTACGTCTCTCTCTCTCTCTCTCTCTCTCTTCCTACATTTCTCTCTTTCTCTTATTTATTATACAATTATAGATTGTAACTTACCAAATATACTCGTGAGTAAGAAATGAACAAGTAAACCCAAAGATCACTGTTCCATATCTCACCAGAACAATATAGATACTCTACACATTTATACAAATCTACGTCTCTGTATCAAATGAATATAATTTCCTTTAAATCTCATTTAAAAGCTTCATTCCTTACTTTTCATCATTTCATAACTTTCACTAACACGCACCATCCACACGCAATCTGTACACCACACGCCAAAATGACATCGGCTCTATACGATTCCAATGAGATCCAAAATGGTTATAGTTGACACATAAATCTGCTTGACAGGAACTTCATTTATAAACCTAATATACAAGTATATAACCGTTTTCAAACCTACCGCAAAGGGAACTCTAAGTCTCTTTCGAAACACATTTCGCAAATGAATACGAGCGAGAGAACAGAAATGTCGCTGTCCATTTTGAAAAAAACCCACTCCATATAACAATAGTTCAAATCGGAGCAATTATTTTGAACTAGAACTTATCACATTCTTAACCATCCCACATCAATAATGAACCGAAAAACAGAGATTCTGTATACCTGCATACACTATATGAAATATTTGCTGTCTCTTTTTCAAGAAACAAACAAAGTGATTTGTAGCATCTGAAACATGTCACCATCTTTTCTTTGCTTCAATAACTACGGGGTTTATCTATCTATGTCTGTCTAACTTTCTCACTCTCTCCTACTATATATATATGTATATATATATGTGTGTGTGTGTGTGTATGTATATATATATATATTTATATATATATTTGTATATATATATGTATATATATATATAGATATATATATATATATATATATATGTATATATATATATTTATATATATATTTATATATATATGTATATATATATATATGTATATATATGTATATGTATATATATATGTATATATATATGAGAGAGAGAGAGAGAGACATAGGTAGACGGGTAGATTGTAAAATTTAGCTTCTTTATTGCATAAATTATCTATGATTGATTCGTTTCTTACTTGATGTCTAAATTTGACTTCTTTGTATTTACAGGGAGAAGACGACAAAGAAACCAAACGATGGGTTGAACACTTGAAGAGATTGAGTCGAAACCTTGGTGTGTTTTGGAGGCGTCGAAACGCCCTCCCAGACATTAATAGCAACAGCAAAGGATAGTTGTTCGTGATGAAATATTTTCCAAACGCTAAAAAGAATATTTCCAATTCTTTGTTATGTTTGTTCGCTGCTTCCGAGCAGAAAACATCATTCAACCATATTCCCTGTACGGACAGTCGCTTGCTGGCAGTTAAACGAAGCGGGCCGCTGCCTTCAAACTGAAAGACAAAAGAGAGAAAAAAAAAATCAGAAAATATTTCTGTAGTGTCGGATTTAGTCGACGTTAACGAGATTTTGACACTAAATCTACGCTGGTTTCTATTTGTTTTTTATGATTTGCTCTGAACTAGCCATTCGATTAACAGCTTTGTTGATACGAAGGAAGTCGCCCTCGGCGTCCAGCTTCAACGACACGGCACGAGGAATACACGCAGCCGGCACAAATACGAGATCAGTTATATTTTCTGATATTTAAAACGGCGTTGTTATTTACAGTTGTGATATCCAGCATTGGGGATATACAATACGTAGACATCTCATCTGAGATTATTAGAACATTGAAATCATTTTAAATTACAAAATGGAGGAACTATTTTCAAAAGGATGAAACGTGGAGAGAATTTGAACTTTTGATGAAAAAACATTCGGAAAGAAGAATCTATATTGGTTAAATATATGTTAACCACCTCATACGTACACATTTTATACTTCTACTCCCTCCTCAGGGAATCTTTTAAAAATCCTACATAGGTTTGGTTGTGGAAAAAAAAAACAAATTGACTCGTAAAATTCAATTTATATAAACTAGTGTAGCAAAGAAATGTGTGAATTTCTTTCTGGAGCCTTCTTTCTGGTTTTTTGTTTTTAAATTCGTTATATCAAACGAAAAACCATATTTTGAGTTGACGTTATTGAAGATAGCGGAGGAAGTTAAATCTTGACCGATTTGTGGCCGAAGAAACTTCCACGGATGATATTTATTATATATTATTTTGTTTCACCTTATGCCACTGCCACAGACCTCTGATCCCTGACCTCGACAATTTGGCTTCTGATTTCAGTTGCAAAGAGGATACTTCGCACATCTTTAACATACCTGTACTCTTTTGTTTTTTTTGTGACTGCATAATTGCATAAATAACTTGCCTCTAGTTACAATCCACTGATTTAAGGTGAGAGGGGAGAGATTTGAGGTGGAAGCGTCAATGTTTTTATTGGCTTTTATTATTAATTTCAATTCAGTAATTTTTTTTTTCATTTCTTTTTTTACTGCAATTCTTTATCTCCACCTTACCTTAATTAATTTTCAAGAGGTTGGATTTTTTTCAAGCTTCAATGTCTTGCCTGACAATTTTCTACCGATGTGCTGTTATGTTGGATGTGCGGGAGCGAGGAGTGGGATGCGGTGGGGGGAAGGAATCGCACAATGTTATGATGGAAGTGAATAATGAAATCAGAGACAGAAATTTGATGGAGAATGTGGGAGAAACAGCCACAATACGCCATTTTCTGTGATGATAAAAAAAAACTTATTGGTTATGAGGGACGAGTAAAAGATGATAACGAAATCGATGATGAAATAATTTACATTTGTTTTATGATACCAAAATCAATATCGCACATTATATTTCTTATTATATGTATTTCGAGTGGAGTTCATGTTATTGTTTTTGTTTGTTTGATTGTTTGTTTTTTTTTTTAGTTTTTTGCAGTTTTTTTTTTTAAATGCTAATATGCTTGCACAGATACGTAATATATCTAGAAGAACGATACAACTTCAGACATCTATAAACCATAGAAGACTATACAACAATACACAATGCGCAACAATTATATACAAACACGCTTGTATATTTACAAATAGACACGCGCACACGAACTTATATATGTACATTATATATATACTGTGTATATATATCATATATGTATATGTGTATATATATATATACAAATATGTGTATATGTATATGTATATATGTATATATATATATATGTATATGTATATATATATATATATCTGTATATATATATGTACATATATATATGTGTGTGTATATATGTATATGTGTATATATATATATATATGTATATATATATGTATATATATATACACATATATATGTATGTATGTATGTATGTATATATATATATATATATATAATATATATATATATATATATATATATATTATATATATATATATATATATATGATATTGTTCACAGACTCACTCACATTTGTAAACATATTTGTTACGTTAAACGGATCAGTTCTTTAAAAATTGCTGTTAAATTCCGAGGCTGCGTCGAAACTGTGACCACGTGACTATGACTGTAGAAAAAGATGATGGGAGTGTTGCTGACGTTTAGAAAACCTAATCATTGAATTGACAACGAGTTCACGATGTAGTCATACCAACGATGTTATGTAGTCAAAAGCCCGGGACCAGGCTGAGCTCTTCCAGGCTGATTTTTAATTAAATAGTGACATTGTCATCTGTGTTGACTCAGCGACCTGTTTAAACTTTTCTAACGACATGAAAATGGTATTGATTTTATCTTCGACCAATATTCGAGTAGATTTTGCCAGGATTTAGCTCAAAATTGTTTTAAAAAAAAACAAAAAAACTAAAATCCTTAGAAAAACTTCCGAGAAAAATCTAAGCATGTATTTGTAAAAATGCTTTTTGAGATTCGACTGATAAAATTGACACAAATATTCCAGGTTCAAACTCTATGTATATATCGTGCCTTCCTGGGTCGGTCGATCGATCGGTGGTCGGTTTGTTGATGTTTTGTTCAGAGTGGCTTGTAGTAGTAATAGTAGTAGTAGTAGTAGTAGTAGTAGTAGCAGCAGCAGCAGCAGTGGTAGCAACAACAGCATCACTGGCTATGTGAGGGAGAATTCCTAACGGTGCTATATCGTCACCCATCAACTAAGACAATGATGATTCCACGTTACAAGTAGAATTCTTTTTTTTTTCTTCTAAGAGCTACAGTTTCCGCACAACTTTTACCCTTTAGTGTGTTCGCATTATCCTGCCAAAACTAATGCTTTTTTTAATCCACATTGTTTTTGAACTAATCATGCATTAATCTTGTAGTTATGAGATTTTGATGAGGTGGCTGTTAATTTTTAAGATGACATTAAGATGACAGGGTTGGTGTGAGAGACCAGTTATGGCCAGTTTGAACATAAAACAGGCAGAATACTTTTGGCCGGATATGACCGGTTTAAATACTAAAGGGTTAAACACGCGCATGCGTCAACATATACACCCATATACACACACACACATACACAATCACGCAGTGCATAACATTAATTCATTTAAGTAATGCTGACACAGCACTTATCGTTTAAACTCCACCCAAGAAATATATAACTCTTAAACTGTAGAAGCACAATTTAATGTCATTTGCGCATTCCTGGCCATTCTTGTCAGATATTCCAATGTGCTTTCTTTACAATGTATACCTGGATCATGAGATGAATGTATGTACAAGAGTGTGTTTGCAAGTATATCTATCAAAATATATAGATATATATATATATCCGTTAATATCGAATAGTGAGAATGAGTACTCAACACCACATTGGTGTATAAATATTCTTTATTTCTGGGTTAACCAGGCTACCATTGGTTTCATGTTGTACGTGTGCGCGTATGTATGTATGCATATATATATATACACATTCATATATATTATATATACATATATAGTGTGTTAAGGTATATATATATACACACAGTATGTTATGGTATATATATATATACAATGCTATGGTATATATATATATACATATGTATACATACATATATATATATATATATACAGTGTGTTATGGTGTGTATATATATAGAGTGTATGTTATGGTATATGTATATACATAATATATACTGTGTTATGGGATATATTATATATATAATATATATAATATATATATATATATAATATATATATATATATATATATATATATATATATATATATATACTATATATACATACATACGATATATATTAGAATGTATACATGGAGGCTGAGTAAAGTGCATGTTTGCGTTCGTGTGTTTACTTTTCATACATTTCATGTATGTGTTTATATATACAATATATACATATATGTGTGATGCGTATATTATCTTTCTAGATTGCTCCCTAAGTGAGCTCCTAACGATGGTGTATGTACTTCTTAAGTATGTATACCTATGCGTATGTGACTATATTTACATGCCATCGAACTGTACACACGCACTTTTGATGCCATGATTATCTTTGCCGTCAATATAAAATATATTTTTACAATTCTGGACTATTTTTCATTGAGAACCATTTATTTCAATAAACAGTCAAATCTTGCTGTGACTTCAGACAACACAAAAGTATCCAACGAACTCTTAAAACTGGATATCATTCCATTGTTAGGAATTCCTTGTTTGTGTGTTCCAATATACCTGTGTGTAAGCATGTATGTATGCATGTATGTATGTATTATCACGTATATATATGTGTGTGTGTGTGTGTGTATTTACGTGTGTGTCTTTATATATATGATACACACCACACACACACATAAAAAATTATATATATATATATATATATATATATATATATATATATATATATATATATATATATATATAATATATATATATATGTATATATTATATACATATATATAATATATATATCTATATATATATACAGATATATATATACATATATATACATATATATATACAATATATATATATTTTATAATATAAAATATATATATATATATTATATATATATATATATAATATATATATAATATATACATATATTATAAGTATATACATATATATACATATATATATACATAATATATAATATAATACATATATAACATAGTATACATATATATATACATATATATATGTATATACATATACTACATATATATATATATATATATATATATAATAATATATATATATATATATATATATATACTTGTATACAATTATGATATGCGTGCATGTACGTTTGCAAGGTCAATATGACATAAATAAATATTATGTAAATACTGGAACCAAATACATAATGTCCACCATTCATTTTTATACTTTTTCTTAAAGGGGCATTATTATATTTCGTACAGCTGCCATATGTACAGATCCCTCCCATACTCTCCCTACTGATCCCTGAAATATTACTAATCCCTGGTGTATGGATTCATTACATGATGGATTCATTACCCTTGATTTTTTCACCATCCACACCAAACTATCTCCCTTTGTTATCCCTTCATACATATGCTTCTTCTGTCACGATATGTTTCAGAGGTGTATATGTCTAGTTCCATCTACTCTGCTAGTTTTAATACTACAGATGCTGTATTAACACTTAATCCGGGTTTATAACCCAGTGACATCTGTTGTATTAACACTTCGAGTAGGTGATATTTTTTTTAGTGTTATCCGATGTCTTAACACTCCAGATATCTAATATCAGAAATATCATCTGTTGTATTAATATATCAGATACGTAATATTTCCTATGGCACATTTGTTAACTCTCCAGATGTGTAAAATTTCTAAAGCCACATTCCGTATTAATACACCAGATGTATAATATTTCTAGTATCGTCTTAACATTCTAGAAGTATAATATTTTAGTGTCAACTGCTGTATTAAGACATCAGATTTGTAATATTCCAATATTCCATTGCGGTTTAATGTCTTAACAATATATATATATATATAAAAATATATTAATATATATATATTTTATATATTATATATAATATGTATATATATATAATATATAATATTATATATAATTGTATAATATATATATATATATATTATATATAATATAATATGTAGTATGTATGTATTTGTAATGTTATCTGTTATGTACCATCTATGTGGTGCAAGATTTTACCGTTGTATCAGTATTAAAACTGGAAGCTGTTAAACATCATTCTCATTCCACAGCTTCACTCACAATTTATGTCCACCCAGAGCCTGTTGCCGCCCAAACAGACGTCGAAGGGAAATTTTTTCAAATGAATAAATAAAGATTTTAAATTTACTCCTGCATTCTGTTGTATTGCTGCTATTGTATCGTTTCTGTGTTCAAATATCGCCAGGGACAACATTGCCTTCTTCCAAGCGGAATCGATAAAGTACAAGCCACGTATTGCAGCTGATTATCTCTCACTCTTTCTCTCTCTTCTCTCTACCTATCTATCTATCTATCTATCTACCTATCTCTCTCTCTCTCTCTCTCTCTCTATATATATATAATATATATATATATATAGCTCTCTCTCTCTCTCTCTCTTATATATATATATATATAATATTATTTATCTATCTAGCTAGCTCTCTCTCTCTCTCTCTCTCTCTCTCTCTCTCTCTCTCTCTCAATCAGCTACAAAGTACTCTAAGGCGAGTCCGATTCTACAGAAATGGAAAAGCATTGAGCGAGGCTTTGCAAAGTCTTCGCACAGAAAAACTGACAAGCCACTTGAACATCCAAGGACAGACCGATAAATACTAATTAATGGAAAATAAATAAAGATAGAAATAAGATTAGTAGGTTACTAAAGTAACTGGAACAAAAGCTTGTCGGAAGAAATATCATACTGTGTTTTTCCAAGTCGTTTTATATTTTGAAGGCAAATCTTTCAGAAGCTGGCTTTGTCTTCCAATTTTTCTGGACTAATAAATGATAGAGTGGCGGTGTATAAATTTTCAATTCTTGTTCGACTATAAACCAAAGATTAGCCACTTCAAATACATCAAAGTGTAAGTATACGTGTGTGCTCGTGTGCATACGCTTAAACTTATACATTGACAAGAAGGTTCTAGCTAAAACAATGATCCAGTCAGTACCAGAGAATATGACACCACACTTCCATTATGGTTTCCGCAGGTACCAAAGCACAGTACACAAGATCTTTGTTATAAGGCAGCTACATGAGAAATAAGGAACCAGCATTACGACATGATCACTGCATTTTATGATCTATAAAAAGCTTTTGAAATAATAAGCAATTTTACAAGGTTTGGTTTCCTGCTGCTCAAATTTGTGAATCCCCCAGACCAAGTCCATCTAGGAATAGCAGTCCAGATCTATATAGAAGGGTTGAAATCTGAAACCATCATTATAAAGGAAACAGCGAGATGTTTGCATGCTGGTTCCTGCATTTTTTATTATTTTCTTAATCTATGTGACAACACTTTTGCACTGAAGAATGGAAAGCTGGGAGTCATCTATAAACTTTCAACTCAACATCTGAAAGACAGTTAGTCACCTCAGACAGCGAAAGTCCTACGATATTCTATCTCACCCGCTATTACAGCTTGTTAAAGAATACAGCATGACAGTTAACCTCCAGAACGCTTAGGTCATCAGTCAATATCATTCAACTAATCTGTCCACTTTCTTAGTACAGCAGCCACAACTAATCCCGCCCCACCCGATTCAGACTCGTAGCTTAATTTAAAGGTAATGCGAAAGGCCTGATTTGAGGTTCAACTTTTCGAGTCTTTTTATAGGGCTTAGAAAAACTGAAGGATCGCTGCAATAAGTGTGTGAATCTTGGACGGGAATGTGATGAATAAAATCATAATTAACTGATCCTCCTCTCTATTTTCTTTTACCCAAAGCCAGGAACTTTTCAGCACCCTTTCGTATGTACTTGTATAGAGCTAAGCAAGCAAAAGTTTTCTCGTGTGTCCGGAAATTTTTGAGACTGAAGTCAAATCAGTATATGCTCTTGAAGCAGCTCTACGAGGTGCCCTTGCATATCACAGTAGCTACCCAAGGTTATTATCATTCCCAGATGTACACTTCAAGTAGCAAATCTGGTCCAAATTTCCATAAATATGCCAGAAATGACATTTTCTTTCTTCATCAAACAGGAACGTGTCTGTTCGTACATTGCTTTGACTCGCTTTTGCGAATATCAGTGAGAATATCTAGTGCCAGCCAATTCAGACGCAACAGATCACGTTACCAAATCATTACTCTTTTACTCTTTTACTCTTTTACTCTTTTACTTGTTTCAGTCATTTGACTGCGGCCATGCTGGAGCACCGCCTTTAGTCGAGCAAATCGACCCCGGGACTTATTCTTTGTAAGCCCAGTACTTATTCCATCGTCTCTTTGGCCGAACCGCTTATGTGACGGGGACGTAAACACACCAGCATCGGTTGTCAAGCAATGCTGGGGGGACAAACACACACACACCACACACACACAAACACACACCACATAACACACACATATATATACATATATACGACAGGCTTCTTTCAGTTTCCGTCTACCAAATCCACTCACAAGGCATTGGTCGGCCGGGGGGCTATAGCAGAAGACACTTGCCCAAGGTGCCATGCCACGCAGTGGGACTGAACCCGGAACCATGTGGTTGGTTAGCAAGCTACTTACCACACAGCCACTCCTGCGCCTATTACACAGATTTTAAAACGAAAGCAATAACAAAAATGACTCATCTGAACTTCTTTAACTTTAATCGATTTTTTTGCCGACTTAAAATATGAAAACTACTTGGAAATGAAGTTCAACATTTGAGTGAAGTCGTAGCTCTCTAAATGTCAAGAAAATGAATTTATCTGTTTCCGAACAAATATTATCGGCTGTTTACTTAAACAAAGAGCATTTGTGGCTGTGTGGTCAGAAGCTTTTTTTTTTATGTTGATGTAGTTAGTTAGTTAATTAGTTAATTTGGCTCAAAAGCAAATAGCAAGGCCATGTAGCGGGATATGGAGTTAAGTACAGGGTGGTGTTCATGTAAAGAGTTCAGGCCACTTGAGGTCCAGGGAGGCTTTGAACAAAGCGGTCGTCGGCATCTTTACCATCTCGTCTGGCAGCTTGTTCCACGGATCCGCAACCTGTACTTGACTCAAAAGGTCTCCTCAAGCACAGGGTCGAAACGGTGTTTCTTTACAATTCATCATTGGTAGTACACAGTATTATGAAGGTTGTGTGTGAAGGTGAGAATGACCGTGCTAATATTTTTATAAGTTTCCATAATTTTTATTACCCAGAACATTTGCATTTACGTATATACAACAATAAAACAATATACATGAGAGGGTGAATGTGATAATTAAAAGTTTTTATTCTTTACTCTTTTACTTTTTTACTTGTTTCAGTCATTTGACTGCGGCCATGCTGGAGCACCGCCTTTAATCGAGCAACTCGACCCCGGGACTTATTCTTTTGTAAGCCCAGTACTTATTCTATCGGTCTCTTTTTGCCGAACCGCTAAGTAACAGGGACATAAACACACCAGCATCGGTTGTCAAGCAATGCTAGGGCGACAAACACGGACACACAAACACACACACACATACATATACATATATGTACATATATACGACAGGCTTCTTTCAGTTTCCGTCTACCAAATCCACTCACAAGGCTTTGGTTGGCCCGAGGCTATAGTAGAAGACACTTGCCCCAGGTACCACGCAGTGGGACTGAACCCGGAACCATGTGGTTGGTAAACAAGCTACTTACCACACAGCCACTCCTGTGCCTATTAAATATTTTAAACATTTTAAATATATTAAATATATTAAATATTTTTAAATATTCTATTAAATATTTTAGTTATTTATTTGAAAATTATTAGGCGCAGGAGTGGCAGTATGGTAAGTCGCTTGCTTACCAGCCACATGGTTCCAGGTTCAGTCCCACTGCGTGGCACCTTAGGTAAGTGTCTCCTACTATAGCCTCGCGCCGACCAAAGCCTTGTGAGTAGATTTGGCAGACGGAAACCGACCCAATTGTGAAATTAAATAAATGACATAAGAACAGCTAATGGAGCTGATGGCGTAATTCCTGCACCCTTGTCATTTATAGAATATACACATGCATGCGTATATTCCTTTATCTTTTTGCTTGTTTCGGTCATTTAATTGCGGCCACGCTGGAGCACCACATTAAAGGGGGTTTTTAACCGAAGCAACTGACCCCAGAACTTACTCTTTGTAAGCTTAGTACTTATTCTATCGGGCTTTTTGCCGAACCGCTAAGTTACACGAACATAAACACACCAACAACGGTTGTCAAGTGATAGTGGGAGAACAAACACAGACACAAAGACACGCACACATACACACACACACACTCACACACACACACACACACACACACACACACACACACACACACATATATATATATATAATATATATACATACATATATATTATATATATATACGACGGGCTTCTTTCAGTTTCCGTCTACAAAATCCACTCACAAAGCTTTGGTCGATCTGGGGCTATAGAAGACACTTGCCCAAGGTGCCACACAGTGGGACTGAACTCGGAACCATGTGGTTAGGAAGCCAGCTTCCTACTACAGTCACAACCGCGGTTACCTGATATCATCAGCAGTATGGAAATAAATGCCACTGGATCTACCTCAGGAATTCCTCAGTGTCCGTCAAGTATCTACCAAATGGAGGAAAGAAAAAATGGAATTCACAATATTCTTTATTAATGACGACGATCGTTTCGACCCATCTTGCATCGGTCCCTCATGAATTCCATTTTCTCTTTCTCTCATTTGTTAGATACATGTGTGTGTGTGCGTGCATGCGTGTGTGTGTGTGTGTGTGTGTGTGTGTGTGTGTGTGTGTGTGTGTGTGTGTGTGTGTGTGTGTGTGTGTAAAAAGCTTTAGAAAACGCGTCACAATTTATCCTACCTTATGCAAACATGGCGTTATTATCTATTTCTTTATTACCCACAAGGGGCTAAACACAGAGGGGACAAACAAGGACAGACATAGGTATTAAGTCGATTACATCGACCCCAGTGCGTAACTGGTACTTAATTTATCGACCCCGAAAGGATGAACGGCAAAGTCGACCTCGGCGGAATTTGAACTCAGAACGTTACGGCAGACGAAATACCGCAAAGCATTTCGCCCGGCGTGCTAACGTTTCTGCCAGCTCACCGTTATTATCTGTTCACTTTTGAAAACATTTTCCACTTCTCAATACGATTCTCAAAATACCAGAAAGAAGCGCCTCTTACTGGTGAAGTCCCGATCATAAACATAAGAGAGTTTTTGAAATATCATGCCATCTTTTCACGGCGTATTCGTTGTGTAGAAATAAGGTTTGGTAGCTGAACATTCATATTACAGGAAAAGTCTGCACGAATTTACCAATTCAGATTTTTTGTTCAAAGTTGAAAAATGCTGTATCAAAATGTTAAATTTTTTAGACAGAGGCAACGAAAGAGAAAGAGAGAGAAAGATAAGAGAGAAAAGAGAGAGATCGCACTTTCTAGAAACATAAATCAAGGAAAACAAACGTTTGTTCTAAAACGAATCGGTTGATTTTATCCTTTAATAGCAAACTAGTAGGACGTCTTTCTAGGTTTCTGAATTTATAAATATGCTACGATAGCCTATCTTTAAAGGTTTTTCAGAGAGCCTTATATACCATTTTATTTCACTGTCATCAGCAAGGAAGTATTTCACCCAATAAACTATTGCTTTAGAAAGAGATATACTGTTAAAATACTGATATTAGCGTTATCCCTGTTACATGATAGGAAAGCTTTTGAATATTCGCACTGGAAATATTTCTTATGTTAACGCTGCCTGCCGATAAAATCAGTGAAATCTATTGTACGATTGTATTTCCCTTTAATGGTATTTTTATTTACGATCTTATATCTCTCAATGAAGAAATGCTTATTTAGAAGGTTTAGAGAAATCCTGGAGGCATTAAAATAAGCATTTACACAATGTGGAGATTGTTCGATATGATCTTTCGTTCTCTATTTTTGCGTTTATGAATATTAGCGTTGTTCTGTGATGTATTCTATCTTCAATGTGCCGTTGTATTAACGAGCGGTGCCATTAAAGAATTCCTCATCAAAGGATTTGCTGGATATGAGCCTACTGATGTTACAAAGACTTTTAAGAGACATTGTGGAAAGGTTAGTATTAATATGAATGTATAGAAAAGTTTCGTTGTTTGCTATAAGGGGCAGGATTTAGCAGTACCTAAACGCGAAGTCACATCTAAGAAATTAACTACGCTTAGATTCGTGTTCGCTGTATTCTTTCAGTCGAATTCGTTAAACATATTCGCAAATTCGATCCTAATAGCATCCGTTGTATGGCCATTTACCCCACA
>NW_021836325.1:0-24595 GCF_006345805.1 Octopus sinensis
TGTTCATAATGGCCCTCTCAGACATGCCCTCAGCCACGCGGAGAGCCACGATCACAAGTTATGCAGATGATACAAAAGTTTCACAGGCAATACAGAACCCCGAAGACACTAGCACCTGCAATATGAGCTGGACGAAATATACAAGTGGGCTGCAAGAATACATGCAGTTCAATGCTGAAAAGTTTCAAGCTTTATACTATCAGCATGCAAAACTGAATGCAATACCCAAGGAATACACTGGACCCGGAGGGATTGCAATCCCAGAGGCACAATCAGTGCGTGACCTGGGTATTCACATGAGTGATGACGCGACCTTTCATGTACATGTTGCTAAACTGACAATGAAATGCAGACGCTGGCTGATGGATTCTTAGAACCTTTAGAACAAGAGAACAGAAACCATGATGGTCCTCTGGAAGACACTTGTCCTAAGCCACTTTGACTATTGCTCTCAGCTATGGTCACCATCCAGTGTCAAGTTGATCACAGAACTTGAGGCGATCCAACGAAGCTACACGAAGAAGATAGCCTCTATGCAGAATGTATGCTACTGGGAAAGACTCAAGAGATAAAATTATATTCCCTGGAGCGTAGGCGGGAAAGATATGCCATAATATACATCTGGAAGATCCTGGAGGGAAGTTTCCTGAACTTTGGCATCGAGAGTTACGCAAATGCCAGAACTGGGCGCCACTGCGTGGCCTAGGACTCCAAACTTGCCATCAAGATGTAGGACAAGATTCTGTGATAGCCTGGGCTTCCGAGGCCCACAGCTCTTCAATATCCTCCCGAAGAACCTGAGAGACCTGCATGGGGTGGATACAGATGTCTTTGAAATCGAGCTGGATCTCTTCCTGTCAGGTGTCCCAGATGAACCAACTTCACGGCAGGAGGGGCAGATGAGGGCAGCTGCATCGAACTCTCTCATGCACCAAATAGCAGTTGCTAGAAAGCCTCCATGAAGTGAAACCAAGTAGCAACACCAAATGGCGGTGCCCCAGCATGGCCACAGCTCATAAGCTGAAACTAGAATCAATCAATCAATCATAATGATAAGATTGCATTAATTAAAGATCCTAAACTCCTACTAATTGCTTAACTAATAGAAGTGGTAAATCATTAGATAGTAATGTAGTTAATAGGGAGGTGATGAACGCAATGAACACCAAAAGTATTGATAAAGCTGAGTACCCTAACTCTTTAACAAAAATTTGAACTATGTAAATGCAGATAATAAATATATGAACTTTATACGTAAGTCCTGGAACAACCCTGGTGTAAGACTAGAGGATGCCCGTCTGGATGATATGTAAGTGTGTGTGTATACATCCTATGTATACAAAATATGCATAGACAAGATATTGTCAACTTGTGTGCATGTGTCTATATAAGCTTGTGCATCTACATAGCAATATGTATGAACTCATACTAAGACGCTGGTTCCTGGCTATATATTGGCTATATATATATATATATATATACAAAATGGGAGAAGAACGCAAAACATCCAGATAGACAATACAAAGAAATCAAGGACGGGTCATCCGGAGTTTTCTTTCCTCAGTCGAGTTCCATATTATCTTTGTAATTTCGGCTGATTATACTCGAGATTGCTCCAATCTGGCCAGCCCCAAGGAAAAACTTAGTTAACAGCATTATATTCCTTGGAAGGAAGCAGCGAATGTATACGAAAACATGGACGGAAAATAAACGGAGAAGGTTACACAAATACAAATAACAAGATATAACAACAGGTGTCTTTCGACTATGGACGACTTAAATTAAACTGGCGTGTGTGAAAGTAAAGCCTTACGGCAGGGATACAAGATTTCACAGGGACAGGGAAGAATATAGATGCTGCACACACACACACACACACACACACACACCACACACACACACACAAACACACACAAACACACACACACACACATGTATATATATGGAGTAAAGAGTCGTATTCTGGTTACAATGTAAAGATTTTCTTGTAATTAATCGAGACATATAATGCTGGATTTGTACTATTTTAAGGTTCACAAAAAATATAACAACACTGGTTTGTTTGTTATGGAATATAATTGAGAGAAAGGTGAAAGTTAGTGTTGTTCGCAATAGCAATCTTTTAAGAAATGTTAAACAGGGTATTTAGTTTTTGCATTCGGTTCGTAAGATGAAACAGCTTTTGTTAAATATCAGGAGAATGATTATGCCAATACATGAGAATGTTTCCATTATACTAGGATAAGCGACAAAACATGCAGCCAATGCATAGAGAGTTGCACTTGGCTCTCCATTGTAAATATGTCATAGAGGTGACCGAGAAGTAAAGTTAGCAATGATTTTGTTGCTGTAATTATGATACTTTGTTCTGTTTCGGGAGGGCCATTATGTCAATAATAAGCACTGGTTCTGTTTCACTTCTTTATTTATTTGTCAATTGGTTGACTACTTAATCAATTAACTAACAGATTATTTGCTAGGTTTGTCATAGTCCTTTTGTCGCTATTTGTGACCTCATGAATTACATGTCCTCTCTGCTTGAAGTCCATTTCAGATTTATTTGTCTGCATGTCTTCTAGTAGCGAATGTCGCTGAAAGGTTTCCCTGACTCCACGATTGACCAAGCAATCAATTAAATAACTAATCAGTTAACGAATAATAAAGAAGTGAAATCGAACTGTGTGTGTGTTTGTCATTGGCATAATGATCCCCGCTCCTGTGATACAATGAAATATGTTTAAACTCCTGACTTCACACCAAGACTCTTGGAAACCAAATACAAAAACGAAGAATTATTAGAATTGAGATTATAATGAGAAACTAAATTTACAGTTGCATCTTTTGTTTTTATTAAATCTCTTCTGTGAATTCCAGAATATCCTTGTCGAAAAAACTGTCTCATGTCTATATGGAGTCCCACGTGATTCTTGATAATGGTTGCAAGGGAAACGATCTTGGAGAGTTTGCTCTGCAGCTTCTGTCGTTACTTCAAAACGAACTGAACATTGCTCGTACAGAAGTGTATGCAAATCGAGTACCTTACGGATTGCAGCTGCAGTGGATCTTAAATGGTGGTGTTCCATTGTTTCTGCATCTGAAAGACTTTCAAAAAGTGAAACCGAAGAAACGATGGAGTCAGGTAAGTCTAAAACATAGATATGTGCGTGAATGTATGTATGCATGTATATATTTATGTGCACGTGTACGTGTCTATTTATTATAACATATATATATATATATATATATAATATATATATATATAATATATATATATATATATATATATATATATATATTACATTATATAATTAAGTTCAGTATGTGGCAAAGTAATTTATTTTACTAAGCCCTAATTATATAATGTAATATTTTGAATTCGCCTTAAATGGTCCTTTTACATACTGAATACTTGGTGAAATTGATTAATTAATTAATTTTACCCTCAATTGTTGATATATATATATATATATATATATATATATATATATATATATATATATATATATATATATACATATGTGTGTATGTGTGTGTGTGTATGTGTGTGTGTGTGTGTTCAGATTCCCTAAATTACCCAGTCTCTTCCCTATCTTCTGTAAACTCTCTGGTAACAATACCATTGAATCTCAATACATGGGCTGTTGTTGTTAATGTTTAGACTTGGGTCGACCTTGAAGGGAGAGAATTATGATGGAAGGCACTTGAGCTTATGACCAACCTCACGCCTTTTGGGTTTGAAAGACTACATTTCAAAAATCTGACCTCCTTTTACATCACAAAACTAATGTATGGATCTCATATTTCAGATATGTTGTTGTGTCACTGATGCCAATTAATCCATCAACCATTTTCTCTGCCTGCTACTCAGTGTTGAGTTGTGTGGGTAGAATCCTCAGGCGCCTTCTCTATATGGTCCCTACCAGAAGCCATTATCATTTCACTTTCCACATGGATTCACAAGCATGACCAACAGAGACTATGGCTATTATCTACCCACCTTGTTCTTAGTCTACTCCTAGGACTTTAACCAGTGGATTCGGTTTCAAGAATCTGTCTTGCGATTCTTTCCAAAATTTAAGCTAAAGTCATATGCTTTTTGTTGTTGGCCGTTGACCAAATCTGTTTGAAAACACTGAATAAAGGATCAAAGCTTTATCAACTCTCATCTATTTTTTAAATACATAATGTGTCCAGGAACCCGCTGTTGTTATTCAGAGCCAAGAGATCTGACTGAGCAAAACTATAAACTAAGTGGTTCCATATATGACCATCGTGGCCAGTTTTATTCATATATAGTCTTTCTAGGATACATTATCCAATGTCTCAATGCCGTGATTTGGCTACATCTGGGTTGTACATTGTGCGCGCGCTTGTATATGTACTTCCATTGTGACCATCCTTTTTAAGATCGTAGTATGTCCGAGAGAGATTTAGCTCTTATTGCTTTACTCCAAGATTCCTTTTTAACCCCTATCACATGTTATACGCCTGGCATATTCCTTTGGCCATTCATGCATCATATGTGATACACATGTCGATGTAATTGACATGTCCCATTTCTTCGAAATATTAGTGGCCTTGCGCCAAAATTTGAAACCTTTTAAGAGGCAAACTGGCAATCTCTGAAAAAATGCTTAGCCCTGTTACTACCGATTCATTACGTTCTGAGTTCAAATTTCGCCAAAGTTAACTTTGCTATTCATTCTTTTGATGTCATGAGGTACTAGTCAAGTAATGGGATCAACGCAATTGATATGTTCCTTTCCTTAATAATTACTGGCTTGTGAAAACAGGGATTTAATCGATGTGTTCTGGGTTTTCTCTATAAAATTGTGCACAAGAAAAGGAAACATTCTTTATAGTCTCAGTTGTTCATTGTTTGACTTCGGATCTCATGGAGGCGACTTTACTCTTTTGTCTTTTGTTAAGAAAGAATCAATGACGATGCAAGTGGCAGTAACTAATTCCATTGACAATAATCTCCATTCCAACACAAGATATCATTGTTGAAACGCACACACACACATATGCACACACTGCCGCATACGTGTGTGTGCGTGTGAATATGTGTATATATAATGTGTAATTTCTTCTCGATCTTTAAAGGTATTATATATGAACTACGTAATGAGTTGCCGGGTGAAAAAATCTTATGATTGGATTGAAAAAAGACTGAAACACTGCGAAATGGAATCGACGCCATTCAACGCCCGTTATTATGTCGATGAAAGGAAATTCTATGGTGTAGATTCATTGGACAACCAAACAGGAATACGAGGTGACTATAGAATTTCAATGCTGAGTCAATTTAGCGATTCTTCGGCATTTTCCAGCGAGGTTGACACGTCATACAGGTCGGATGAGACAAAGCTGAGTAACAGCCTACATTCATCCACTAGCATATATTTCCTTCCAAATCGCTTGGCTATTCTCAAGATGAACGCTAGATTATCAGCGAGCAACCATTCATCGGTGGACTCTGCATACGAGCATGGACTTGAAAATTCTGGCACTTCATGGACCCAGCGTACAATACATAATATGGTTCCCAATGACGTCAGGAAACCTATTAACACAATTAGTGGAAATTTAGTGAAGGATACCGCAGTGAACATCGAGTCGCCGTTCCTTCCGAATCCTGAGGAATTCGACAACCGGACATATATTCTAGCAACAGATTCCGACATGAAGTTCAGTGACGATGGAGTACTCGATTTATTGAACACTTGTAATGGTGATCTTCGACTCGGTGCTGCTTGTGGCCGGACACATCCCATCGGCGAGAGAAATCACCCAATTGTATGGTTCCAAATGTTTGAATATGCTAAAGGTTGGTTCTTGTTTTTTGCCTCTACTGCTGTTTAAATATCACTTGATATCTTGTATAAATAATCTGATAGTAAGTATTTTAAATATCATACGTCATAGTTCGATTTGAACTTGCCGATAAAAGGCTGGATATTGCAGATGATTATATATATATATATATATATATATTACACACACATACATATCAGTGGTTACTCCGGCACTGGGGCTGTTCGAGCTTAGCCCGAGTGTGAATTTAGTAAAGTGAATGTGTATTTGCAGGCTGATTTAATTTCTGCCAACACTGACTTTAAGTATATAATTGCAGCCAATACCTCGGGCTCGTTTTATTGAGCCTGGTCGCAGTTCATTTATTTTTGTTCAGCGTCTGGCGGTCGTCTTAGAGATGCCATGTGTCAAAAAATATCATTCGTAGCAGAAGTTCTCTCGATATCGTTCACATGCGCCTGATTCGGACTCTGAAGTTACAGCACGAGTTGTTATATATAATCGTAAAAATAAAAAAAGTAATTCAAATTTAATGTTTTCTTGAAACAAATTTCTCTAGAGACTGGTAGGTGAAAAAGACTAACTGGCATCTTTTGTCTAGAGTACAGGCGACAGTCAAATCGCCGATGTTTGTTGTACACTGTTGTTATTTGATTGCTACTATTCTGTGCATCTGTGTATAAAGATAAGTTGTATTTTGTAGGGCTGCTTTATTTTTACTCTTAACTTGGAAGTGGAGAAAGACAGTGCTAGATATAAAAAATGAGCTTTTGGGGCCTAGAAATATTGCAGGAAAACGTGAAATTCTTCGGGCAGGCATGCGTCTTATGCGAACTCTATGATGAGCTCGAGTGAAGCTGATGATCTGGAGTTACCTCTAAGATATATATATAAAGTTTAAAAATGTAAAGTTGTAAAGGCAGAGAAGTATATTTTAGAGAGTGTTTAATGAAATATAACCGGTTTCGATGTGTCTATCTTTTCACAGGTTAGAATTATTAGAAATAATTTCTGTGGGAGTCAGAGAGAAAAACTTTTTCTTTTTTGAGATAGTTTATCAGTTTGCACCTATATTTGAGTTCTTCATGAAATTTTGTTTTAGTCATTCTCTAATAAATGTTTTGTATATGTAGGTTTGGTGTGGGGTTCAAGAGTTCAAATTCCAGGAAGTCTTTTGAATTGAATGGGAAGCCTCTTATTAATGGTTTAGCCAGATGTGTGTGTGTGTGTTGGAATCTATTGCCAAAAACATTTTTCCTTTTTTCTTTTTCTATTGAGAGAAAAATAACTTAATGTTGTTTTTTTTTAAGGATGGTTATTCAGAAAATTATGGTGAAATTATCTGCCATTTGTTTTGCTCTGTTTGTGTGTGTTTGGGATATATCATCGAAGTATTTTTCTTATCATTTTTTTCTATTGAGGAGTTGTGGTCAGTAGTTCAGACCAGCTATGTGTGTGTGCGTGTACGCGTGTTGTTTTTCTGTGTGTGTATGTATGTCTATGCATGCATGTATATTGTTTTGTTTTTTTTAAATATGTTTTTTATATTGTAGTGGCTGTGTGTGTATGCGTGTGAGATTTTGATTTTGTGGGGAATACTTTGTATGTGTGTGTGTGAGTGTGTGTGTGTGTGTGGTGTGAGTGTGTGTGTATGTGTGACATCATTATTTGCTAATTGATAGTGGGTGTTTAGAATATTTAGCTGTGGCTTTAAATTTATTGAAGTGTTTGGTGTATGTGTGTTTGTTATTTTTGTCTGTCTGTGTGTATTTTTAATGGCGTGTGTGTACGCGGTTTTTTTTTTAGTTTTGGAAACGTGTTCTGGAAATTGTGGTGTCTGCTTATGTTTTATGGAGGTGTTTTGTGTGTGTGAGTGTGTGTATGTGTGTATTATTGTGGTGTGTGTACTTCATTGTTCGATTGTGGTGTGTGCGTGTTTATTATCATGCGTATGTTTTGCTGTAGTGTATATTTGGTTTTATGTGAATGCGTGTGTGTGTGTGTTATTGTGGTGTGTGTGTTGTTTTATTGTATTTGATCGCGGTGTGTGCGTAAGTTTGTGTGTATGCTATTGTTTGGTTTTATGGGAATGTTTTGTGTGTGCTATTGTGGTGTGAGTTTGTGGTGTATGTGTGTGTATGTGACAGGTACTTAAAACTACAAAACTGCCAACAAAACCACAAAGGACAGACAGGCATTTCATTATACAAAAGAATGACGTTGCACCGCCAACAGATCCGAGACGAGAGGACAAGGAAGGTTCCCTTAGGGAGTCACATTGCAAAATGTGCGAGAATGACCTTACCCAGTTTTAACATCTTCTCCCTCTACAAATGCTCAGACTCTTTCACCCAACAACAGAGAATAAACAAGGAAAAAAATTCATTAACAAATACAAGCAACTAAATATCGAAAAACCGACCATTAGTCAATAAAGACCTGTCATGCATGCACGCATACCACAATAGCACACACATACAGACACATAAAAATATTCCCATAAATCAAGGCACACACACAGAGAATCACACTAGAATAAAACACACACAATACACACACAATAACACAAGCACGCACGCACATAAAAAACATTCTCATAACACCAAACATATACCGCAACATAACACACACACCACAACAAAACACACTCACCCACCACAACAAAACACACTCACATACACTACAACAAAACACACACACACACACACACACACACACCACAACAAACTACACACACACTACAACAAAACACACTCACACACACCACCGCAAAACACACACACACCGCAACAAAAGACACTCACACACACTACAACAAAACACACACACACACCACAACAAACTACACACACACTGCAACAAAACACACTCACACACCACCACAAACACACACCTCAAAATACACACACAAACACCGCAAAACACACACACGAACACACCAGAAAACACACACACCACCAGAAAACATTTACACCACCAGAAAACACTCACACACACCACAAGAAAACACACAAACACACACCAGAAGAAAACACACCAACACACACCATTGCAAAACACCTCACACACACACCACTGCAAAATACACACACACATATCACAGCAAAACACACACACATACACCACAACAAAACACACACACACACACCCCACACAACATCTCCATACAACCAAAATCACAAACCCACACATCACAGATTGCAGAACATGCTTCCAAAACTTTAAAAAAAAATACACGCACATGCACAAACACATACACCACAAAAGACGTACCCACTAGTCACTTAGAATATACACACACACCAAACTCTTTTAATGAATTTAAAACTGCAATTAAATGTCTAAACACCCATTATCAATCAACACACGCATACACACACACACACACACACAAACACACAGACAATGGTAACATATACGCACAAAGCATTCTCCCCAAAATCAAAAACGCACATACACACAAAGCGACCACTATATACAAAACATACACCCAAAACACAAAAACAACATGCACACACATATACACGCACACACACACACTCACACGCATACACACGCACACACACACACACACGGAGTCACAGAAAAAACAACACACGCACACACACACAGCTGGTTAGAACTACTGACCACATCTCAATAGAAGAAAACGATATTTTTCCTGATATATATTTTTTTGTTTGATTAAATAATAAATTTACAGCATTGAATCTAATATTTCTCTAATTACTAATAGACACAACAGATTAATAGACTTTGAGTGTCACTCCCTCTTCTACACCTCATCATGCTCGTGGCCAAGTCAGTGAATGATTGCTGGAAGCTATGCCCACGTAAAACCGTATTTAACTTATTTGCAGAATATACAAGTGAATGAATTGTCAAGAAGATATTGAGACCAGGGAGGACGAAGATATGAATATCATAGAACAGCTTGGTTGCTTGTGAAGTCCTACCATCTCTGCGTTGAACAATTCTTTAATGTTTCATGATTGCCGTTTTCTTGGATTGTTCCACTTGCATTTCATGGAGGTTGGTGCAAAAGTCCCACGTTTCTTATAGGTAGTTATGTCGACAAGGGCATGTAATAAAGCTCCGATATGGTTACAGGCCTCCCCTTGCTTGAAATATGAAATACACTATTAGATAAACTTCAGAGATATGTGTATGTTCATTTGTATTTGATAAATATGATAGGGATTATAAATATATACAAAATTAAGTTTCATTTATTTATTATTTATTGTTTTAATTGTACATTTATTTACTTACATCCATAAAAAATACAGGGAAAAAAGTCAAAATAATTAAACAGGCTCTTTCCCTGCAGAGCAGTTGCAATCAGCTAAATGTACATTGCCAGTGACCTTTGACATAATTACTCACACTATGATCAGGATTGTTCTTTTTGTTAGATGTTGGTATTGAAGGGATTACCAGACACCGGACAATTGCAGTGAGAGCAGTTTTCATTAACATCGTGATATTCAAATTTATGAACTTGTCTTTCATGCCACTCCTTAACTGTTGCTTTGATTTCATCCATAGCACGAGATAATTGTAAATGTCCTTATCCGTGAAATTCGGCAATTTATAAAGATCTTTAGTCCAATCTGATTTCTGCACATTAGGATTAGGTAAATCCTCACCGAGAGGAGATATAAGTTTCTGCTTATTCCGGTCTGAAGTCCACTTCTCGTCTGATGAATTTAATTCATTTACGTTCTTTATTGAAAGACTTTTCATTCCTTTAATCCTTTCAACCAAGTTCGCCTTTTCTCCAGTAACATACTGTCCATGTAATCGTAAATAAGTCTTAAACTCGGCAACAGTAAGTGCTTCGATAGCTGGGTTATCGAGCTGATTTATATCCATGATGAGACATGAAACGCAACAACAATGGCGTGGGTAGTCTGCGGAAGTATAACTGTCTGCATAGAGCGCCGCCTAGCCAAGGGAGATAAGCTACTTATCGAGAGCCCTATATCCGGAACACACACATACACATAGAGCAAAACAAATGGCAAAAAATTCGACCCTAATTCTCTGAATAACTAACCTTAGAATTAAAAAATAATAATTTTCTCTCAAAAGAAAATGTTTTTGACAATAGATTCTACACACACACACACACACACACACACACACACACACACACACACATGCACGCACGCACGCACACACACACACATACACACACACACACACACACACACACACACACACACACACACACACACACAGCTAGCTGACCAAACCAAACCATGAATAAGAAACTGCTCATTCAATTGAAAAAAAACTTCCTGAAATTTGAACTCCGGTCCAAACCTGCATAAGCAAAACATGTGTAAGAGACTTACTAAATCAAAATCTGATTAAGAACTAAAATTTCGGTACAAAATGTTAAAACTCCACAAAAATGCTTTTTTCTCTCTTTGTTCCCTAAAGATTCTTTCTAAAATTTCTAATCTTTGATAAAATAGATATTACCAAACCGGTTATATATTATTCTCTAAGATATACTTCACTGCCTTTTCCAACATTATTTACATTTTTAACTATAATTTTTGGGATCTTTTCATTTTGAACGACAGTTTTCAACACAATTTCTAGTTAACTAAACATTTTAAAACTTCGTATATTGGTAGAATGTGTCAAAATAAAACATTTTTCCTCTTGGCTTTCTTGAGAAAATTGTAATTTGTAAGTTTAACGTAGTTTAATTTTTTGAATTTTAACCAATCAATCGCCTCTATTCAGCTAAAATCATTTGCTGCGTCTAAAACTGAGACAACATCCTGTCACTAACCCTTACTCTAACACTAACCCTAACCCTAACACTAACCCTAAATTTTAGCCTTTCGTTTTTTTTCCTTAATTGTTAAATTAATTTAATTGTTACGCGTGTGTCTAAAATTATTCGTTTTGTTTTTGTTTTGAGATACATGTGTATTGTTTAAACTATTTTCTATTGCTTAAGAAAAAAAAAATGAAAGGTTAAAACGAAAAATAATTTAAACAATTAACAAACAAAATAATTCTATAATTTTATACACACGCTTTCCGTACGTAAACATAACAGTGACAGGATGTTGTCTCAGTTTTAGACGCAGCAAATGATTTTAGCTAAATAGTGGCGATTGATTCGTTAAAATTCAAAAAATTAAACTACGTTAAACTTACAAATTACAATTTTCTCAAGAAAGCCAAGAGAAGTTTAAAAGTGTAAAGTTAACTGGAAATTGTGTTGAAAACTGCCGTGCAAAAGGAAAAGATCCAATTTTTGAATTGTAGGATGGACTCCTATCCACTTTCCTTCTCTCTCTCTCTCTCTCTCTCTCTCTCTCTCTCTCTCTCTCTCTCTCTCTCTCCATCTATCCATCTATCTATCTGTGTGTGTATGTGCATCCTAATAGAGTGGTATGTAAATAGGTCGAAATGTATGTGTTTAGTTAGCCTTCCTCTGAAATGTACCTTGTATGATTGTTTAAATTAATTTTAGCCAAGTGCGATATATTTCGACACCAAATGATACATAAATAAAGTTTACGTTTTTCTAGTTTTGCTAAGTCTTGAATGACAATCATGCATGCAAATACTTGAGTCAATGACTACCAATATTAAGAATCAGATAGATGATGCTTCAAAGTGTAACCAATCTCTCTCACCCTACTGAATCGTTAGTACATCTCTGAAGACGTCCTCTATGTAAAATGCAAGTAAATTACATCCGGCTTATCTATATCCAAATTTTCGGTGCTAGTATAGTATGCGGTCTACTACGTAGTCAAACAGTATAGCCAGGGTTATCTACCTAAAAAACTACTCGATATCACCTCACCTTTCCACTTGTAGTTTACCTTCTATTTAAATGTTACAGAAAGATTTTTATACACGTGTCATCTTGACAGAGGAAACAGCAGTCACATTTTTTAAAAGATTACAATCTGCTGGATACACAAAAAGAGGCAGATCCCTGCAATCGATGCGGTGCTGTCATGCAGGAAAAAACGAAAGCGTGAGAGAGGTGGACAGTTCAAGCCTGTACTTCGTTGTCCTCGAAAGGGTTGTCAAACTTCACTGAAAATTTTTAATGTCTGAAATATATGAAGTTTTTTATCTTTCAAATATCTGGAAATATCTTGCGACTGAGTGCAACGATCTAACTCAGACGGCATGCGCCTTCACACCTTGAAAGTTTAACTTCCTTTTTTCATATACACAATATATTTCCGTTTCATATTTATTTAAAAAGTTGTTTATTTTCTAAAGATTTCTGGATGACAAAGAGCGCTCAGAATATTATTGGCTCGGTGATGTGTTGCCCAGGATGTTTCAGTCTGTATAGAATCGCTGCGCTCTATCAATTATTGGATGAATATTCTGAACCAAGTACGGAATCGATGGATGTATTTGTCAAAGACACAGGTACGGCGCCAATTATTTCGTTATTTCACTCTGTGTATAGTAATTGGTCCGCTCGTTTATTGTTTAATATATTTCCGCTCTGAGTGAGATATAGCCTATATTCTGACTTTTATGCTTCTGAGTTCAAATAACGTCATGGTCAACTTCGCTTCCGGGGTCGATAATTCGTATAACATTCTTCTCAAATTTCCTAACCTTGTGCCTAAAAAAGATTATTATTATTATTATTATTATTATTATTATTATTATTATTATTATGTTTGGCTTTTGCATTGTATCTGTACAAGTTGACTCCAAGTCTCGTCCAGATTCCTCAAGAGACAATATAGAACTTCAAGTTGGTGTTATGACTAGGGTGCTAGAGTATTGTTCCAGAGAATGTCTGTCAAAACATGAGTAAATTAGAAGTTTGTTTTAAGTCATTTGATTATACGATTATTGTGTGATGTTAAGATGAAAGTAAAAGGTGTTTGCTGTTATGTATATTTAAAAGTATTTTGACACTGTTTACAGACTAAAATGCTTTGGGATTACATAGAAATATTTTACGTAGGATATGAATAGTTCCCATGAGCACTATTTTTTGAATTTCTTCCATTTTGGGATTTCCTGGTATCTGAGATATGTAGCAATCAGCTGCTTTTGCTATCATTCTTAGGGAACCTATGACGACAGGTATTGTTTTAGTCTTGAGGTTCCAAATTTCTTTTATTATTATTATGGTCGCCATACTGGAAAGACTCAAAAAGTTGGAGATCTGGATTTTTTAAGTGTTTAATTAAGCATTTCAGCTGGTTAAAGCATGTTCAGTCAAATATTTTCTTATACGTATTTTGCTAACATGGTTTATATCGCGCTGATAATATTTCTGCGCAATTACACTCCCTTTTGGTGTGTTTATCTACTCGGTAATATTTATTTAACGTTTTGGGGGCTCGTTTTCAGGGGCTAGATCGCTGCAATGCGCTGCAGAAACAGCTCGAAACCATTTAACATCGCACACTAGGGCCCATCAAGCATGTTACCTCTTCTCTACGTGCTGGCTCTCGAGCCACTGCTGCGGAAGTTGGAACAGTTAAGGGGCGTTTTCTTATAAATACTTCTTTCAAAGTCCAAAGTTTCTCTGGTAGTTAAAAAAGATTGGGAATGTGTATCATGTACGATATATGGACGCTAGAGAAATATGTCTATGATCCCAAGTGATACACAGGACAGAAGAAAGGTGATAGTTTTCTCGAAACCTCTTTATTTCTTTTATTTCGTTTTCATATCTTTTACATTGTTTCTTCTTTACTTTTTAAGGCGAGGATCGCTGGTTGTGTACTCTTATGATGATGAATGGTTGGAAATTAAAATATTGTACGTACGCTTTCAACACAACTTTCTGTCCTTCTACAATGGACGAGTTCTTGAAACAACGACGACGCTGGATATTATCTGATTTGGCCAATACATTCCTAGTTTTGAAATATCTTCCCAGACTGGTGCGACATAATGCCTGTTTTACAGTCATTTACATCATCTATCTCGTTCAGTTGTTCCTTATTGTTATCATCTCTCCAGGTAAATATATCTTTTTTTACTTGCTTCAGTCATTGGACTGTGGCTATGCTGGGGCGTCGCCTCGAATGGTTTTATTCGAAGAGAACTACACAAGTTCTTATTATTTTGAAGTCCATGCTTCTGTCCTATACAAAATGTGCTCAAAAATACAAGATTTGTATGCACTTATTTTAGTTTTCAGACTGACACCAGTTCATTCCTCAAACGATACGAAAGTTTTTCAAACGCACTTGTAGCTTTAGACATTCTAATATTGACTTTGTCAACAAGAGTACTCTTAGAGTTTATTGTGCTTCCAATATATTTTAAATGACCTGGCCCATTTGAGTGGCCTATTGTCAATCTTCCCATTTGAATCTTTTCTGTTCCAGGGTTTGGTTTGAAGAAAACTTCAGTCTAAAATCTTATGGTATCAGTTTGATAAACATTGTACGGAAACAATCGTCATGAAAGCAGGAAGGTGTGGAGGCTTCATTTGTTACGAAAGCTTGTGAAAATTCTATCTTTAGCGCTCTCGAGCCACCAGCTCTGCATGCAGACAGCCTTGTCCTCATGTGATATTAATACGAACAGGAATTTAGGTTATTTGGACGAAAAACACACACACATACACCCATAGAGAACAAGCCCGTACCGTTTAAAACAAATTCATTGCCGAAATAGTTTGAAGTTAAAAGCCTTATAGCGATGGGATATGGTGACGGGAACAGGCAAAGGGTGTTGCTGGAGCCTCCTCGCCAGAGTCCCACACATAGGGGGCACAGAGGGTAATGGTCATCTCACTGTGGAATTCGAAGGCACCTGCAAGATTCGTGTGGCAAGCAGTCTTATCTAGTTTTATCACTGCTTCTACAATATCGGAGAAAACGAATTCTAAAAACTGTATCGCCTTCAATTAATTTGGCATTAGCTGCAAATGTCTAGCCATCCAGTTTATTGCAATCGAGATAAAGATAAGGAAAATAAAAGTAACATGTTGTTGGAATGTAAGTACTTTAGAAGACAACAAACATGAAAAACATCACTAATTGCAAAGGTAATCAACTCACATAATATTGATGTTGCAATTCTAAGTGAGACCAGACTTCCGGACACAAATGAATTAAAAGATAAAAGTAGTTATACATTATTTTGGAGCATAAAGCCGGCAGATGAACCAATAATCAATGGTGTTGTTTTACCATTAAATCGACCCTACCTTGCAAGTTGACATCCATCCCTCGAGCTCTTGATGTGTATTTCACGGCATTCTGTATACCCATAGGTAATTCCTCATCTACGCACATTATCAGTTCATATGAACCTACTTTATCAACGTCTGAACAATAATATGATATTTTCTACTCTAAATTGCAGTCAATTGTCAGTAAAATTCCATGCCACACATTAACATATTTTAAATTTGTCTTTCTTATTTCTCTGCAGGTTCCACCATTATTCTAATTACAGCTGGGTTAGACTTGCTATTCGAAATAACATTTGTGGCGCCTACAGTCTTAGTTTGTATGATACTTTTAGGCTATATGATCATCTGTATGTTTGTTCCGACGAAGATTCAAGTCTATATCACAACCTTCTTAATATTTGTATTTGGCATTGCGATTTCATGCGTCTTCATAGGTATTACCATCATTGTTGCCAGAGATATTATCGAAGGTCAGTTGTAATTTATATGCGTCTCTTTATCTGTCTGTCTGTCTGTCTTGTGAGTGTAGACTTATTGGTTAGTTACCGTCGAGTCGATTCATTGCTTTGGTGATTCCTTATTGCTTACTTTGTTGCTACATTTTGATGAATCGTGGACCACACAACTCCAAATTCAACCCGATTCTAAGTTAATTCTTGATTTAAAGCAAAGCAAAAATTTATATTTTTTATTACTACAAATATGCTATAATAGAATAGTATTGTGGTTGGGTGCCGCATGTTATTTGATTATTTATCTTAATTAATTGGCAACTTTTATTTTTTTTGCAATGGCTCTTGAGATAAGTATGGAATGGATAAATTTCTCCTCCATGCACAGAACTAATTATTTCCAGCAAGCTGGAATCAATATAGAACAATCTCAAATAATTCACTGATTCCCCAGCTTCAAAAGCATAGTGCTAATAAACTATAAGTGCTAACAACAGAAAAAAATTGCCGTTATTTGTGGCTATGGTTTGGTATTACCAGTGACCTCAAGCCTTGAAGCGACGGACTTCAGTGTTTGCAATGTCTATTTACTCTAATTTATGTTCTGCAAAAGGCGGTGAGCTGGCAGAAACGTTAGCACGCCGGGCGAAATGCGTAGCTGCATTTCTCTGCCGTTACGTTCTGAGTTCAAATTTCGCCGAGGTCGACTTTGCCTTTCATCCTTTCGGAGTCGATAAATTAAGTACCTTTTACACACGGGGCCGATATAATCGACTTAATCTGTCTGTCCTTGTTTGTCATCTCTGTGTTTAGCCCTTTGTGGGTGGTAAAGAAATAGGTATTTCGTCTGTGTTTACGTTCTGAGTTCAAATTCCGCCGAGGTCGACTTTGCTTTCATCCTTTCGAAGTCGATAGATTAAGAACCAGGTGCATATTGGAATCGATCTAATCGACTGGTCACCTCCCCCAAAATTTCAGGCCTTGTGCCTAAAGTAGAAAAGAATTTATGTTCTGCAGAAATGCGACCAGATGATAGAGCTTTTACAATATCGCGACAAAAGAACAAAACGACAAAAATAAAATGCTTAAGGTTATTTCTTCAGATTATTTTACGTTTCGAGTTTAGATCACGCTGAGTGCAACTTTGCCTTTTTTCCTTCCAAGATAAAATTAAAGTAACACACCCTCCTCTCAAAGTTTGCCTTGTTCCTAAATCAGATACAGGTACAATATCAATTTTCCCGGAGCATTTTGTTGAAAAGACTTTCCGGATTGAATTTTTCCGAATCAGGAGGAGTCACTTTTAAATAAATCAAATATTGAATATATTTAAATAATTAAATGAAATACAGTAATTTCTACATTAGTATAAACAAGACTGCTACTCCGTCGGTTACGATGACGAGGGTTCCAGTTTAGCCGATCAACAGAATGACCTATTTCTAATAGCTTGAGCGATCGTATAGAGACCACTCCATTAAAATTTTTTACTCGAGCCCGACGTCTCATAAGACCAACTACTCAGTTTCCATGGAAGTTTCTACAGAGATGACAGCGTTCTTCCTGAGCGGGACGCCGACAGGTTTCAGAGTTCAAGGCCAGGAGCTTTGAGGGTAGGGAGCAAGCTGAGTAAATTGACACAAGATGAAAGGCTAAGTCTGGATTTGAACTCAGAACGCGAATAAGAGCAACAAATATCGGTGACGATCTGATCTCAGGCACTAACCATTCTGCTAGCTCACCGTTTCAATAATAATAAAAATTTCTACTTTAGGCACAAGGCCTTGAAAATTTTGGGTAAGGGGGCTAGTCGATTACATCGACCCTAGTGTTCAACTGGTACTTATTTAATCGACCCCGAAAGGATGAAAGGCAAAGTCAACCTCGGCGGAATTTCAACTCAGAATGTAGCGACGGCCGAAATATCGCTGAGCATTTCGTCCAGCATGCTAACGATTCTACCAGTTCGCCACCTTAATAATACTTTCTACTGTAGGCAAAAGGGCAGAAATTGCGGGGAGGAGGCCAGTCGATTAGATCGACCTTAGTACGCAGGTGGTGTTTAATTTATCGACCCCGAAAGGATGAAAGGCAAAGTCGACCTCGGCGGAATTTCAACTCAGAATGTAGCGACGGACGAAATATCGCTGAGCATTTCGTCCAGCATGCTAACGATTCTACCAGTTCGCCACCTTAATAATACTTTCTACTGTAGGCAAAAGGGCAGAAATTGCGGGGAGGAGGCCAGTCGATTAGATCGACCTTAGTACGCAGGTGGTGTTTAATTTATCGACCACGAAATGATCAAAGGCAAAGTCGACCTCGGCGGAATTTGAACTCAGAACGTAGAAACGGGCGAAATAACGCTAAGCATTTCGTCCAGCGCACTACCGATTCTGTCAGCTCGCTGCCTAAATAATAATAAGTTGTTTTACCTTAACCAGTTGAGCATGTCCCCTGGTGGCTGACGATATGTGCATCTCTGATCACGAGCAGAATTAGTGGGGAAGCATCATAGCTGTGTGTTGAAAGGAATTCTTAGAGGTTTGGATAATTCACCTTTGGAAATATGAGTGTTTCGTTTAACATCCTTAAACAACCCTTATTCAGGGACCTTTTGAGCCGGATGGGTTACTCGATCAGAAGAAAATTCTAACTGGGCCGCACCTGCAATGTCTTGCGCTGTTTATCTTGATATGAGATCACCGTGTCGCGTACATATGGTTGTGATGCATGTGCCTGGTGTACCCTTATCTGACGTGTAGTCGTGATGGGTATACTGGGCTTCAGTGTCACATTGATCGCATGCACTGCTCTCTCACTCAATAATAATAATTGCACTCAGACAGCGCAAATCTCCGCCAAGGCAACACCAACGTCCTCTCAACGATTTGTTAGAGATGATTTTTAAAATGAGAATATCTGACATAAACTCGACTGCTCTCACAAACGAGAATATTAAAGTTAGGGTTAGGGTCTCAAAAATTAAGTAAAAAAAAACTGGAAAAATAATACAGAATCCTTGTCCGGTACCTGATCGATCCCGATGTTAGACATGGAATATGAAGTTGGCTGCAGAAAATTTAGTAACTGTAATAAATAGTTTATCCTTATCTAATACAAGCCAAAGTCAACAAATTCACCATTCAAAATAGTTTCAAAGGTGGTGGTAATAATAATAAGTTGTACTCAGGAATTTTAAAATAAATACTATGAGACCTTTTGGCTTTCGCTTCTCTTAAACTCCGGTCTTCCTTTAGTATTCCTGTTGTTTTAGATCGATGTATAGATGTATATACATATGTAAGTATACTGTAAAGTTTTAATATGTATGTATAATATATATATATCATAAAAATATGTTAGTGTTATTTCATTTCTGAACGGTTTTGCTGCCGTTTGTTTATGTAGTTTGATTTCTTTATTCATCAGTTTCTACTAAGATAGAAACGCAAGTAAAATTAAGAACAGAGAAACGAAAAGAAACCTGTTTAAACAGCCTTAAAGGGAGATAATTGAGAAAGATACCACCAACAACAACAACAACTAAATATTGATTTCTGTCCTTTGCAGATGATAAAGCTGGCACTCTGGAATTTGAAGATGAGTATATGTTACTCGTACTCCCGATCTGTATTATCTATGCCGCCGTTTTACACCCACACGAGTGCTGGATGTTATGTCTTGGATTTTTCTCCATGTTCATGGTTCCAACCATGAATATTTTGGTTTCAGCATATGCCATCAGCAACATTATAGATCAAAGCTGGGGGACAAGGGATTCTGTAAGTATATTTATTTGAAATCGCTCGAAATGTTTTGAGTGTTTCATCTTTTACTTGTCTCATTAGTGGTGAGGTGGCAGATTGGTAAGTACGTCAGGAAAAGGCCTTAGCGACATAACGTTCGTCTTTATGTTCTGAGTTCAATTTCCATCGAGTCTGACTTTGCCTTTCATCCCTTTCGGAGTCGATAAAATAAGAACCAGTCAAACATTGAGAGCGATGTAATCGGCTTACACCCTCCCCCAGACTTGCTAGCCTTGTGCCAAACTTTACAAGCCAATGTTTGATCCAGTCATTGAACTACTACCATGCAGGGACACCAGCATGTAAGTGTTTTACTTGTACAGTTCCACCCGATTACTTATTAAGTTTGGTATTTATTCTATCATAGCCGAAGAGACGGGGACAAAAAGAAACCAGCACTGGTTGACAAGCGGTGGTAGGTGAAAGTGAAAACACACACACGCCCGCGTACATGAGGGCGCATATATACAGGTGAATGAATTATCGTCTCAATTACGTAAAAATGGAAATAACACTGACGTCTAATTTTAACATATATTTGCCAAAATTACATAAAGATTTCTTGATATACTAAAGAGTAAATTTATTTAATAAAATCGCCATTGGCTTCAACCACAGCCTCCAGATTTCAGAATCTCCTGCAACCCTTCTGGACAGTCTCCTTGTATAAGTTGGTGAATACTGCCATAATCCTTGCCTTCAGTTCATCTTTGGTGTTACAAGGAATTTTGTTGGTCTGTCGCTCAACTGCGTCCCACGTATAATAAATTAAGGGGTTTGCAGTTTGGGGAGTTAGGTGGCCAGATGTTAGGGGTGATGTGGTCGTGGAAATTGTCTGACAGCCATGACCGGGTCTTCTTGCAAGCCTGACATGGGCTCTTCCAGCAGCCATCCTCTTGTCCCAGGGCAGCACTACCTCCTGCAGGTACTTGATGGAGGCATCCATGTTATGTGAGGCCGAGTGGGAAGATTAATTGTGGCATAACATCGCCATCACTAGTGATCACACCAAACAGCATGAATTTGATTGGAAGTTTGATTTTTATCACTCTCGGTGCATGTTTAGGGTACAGGGCAAACACTCAGATCGACATTCTAACTCTCTGAAACGGTGGTATTGGAGCGTCCGGCACGACTTCCACGCAGTACATGTCGTTTTCACAGACGGTGCCCAACTGACCCTACTATTCTGTGTGGTCGAGTCGACAAGTGGTTAAGTATTCGGCTCAAGAATGTAAGGTCATGAGTTTGATTTTGGTAGTTGCATTGTGTCCTTGACTAAGAAACTTATTTCATATTGATGTATTTTACTCTGCTGGCAAAAATGAGTTGTACCTGTATTTTAAAAAAGGGTCAGCACTGTCACATTCTGTGTCATGCTGATTCTCCCTAAGAACTAAGCTGGATTTAATTATGTCCCTGTGACTTGTGGTTCGTCCATAGACCCAATAATACAGTTATAAACTTGTTCTGTTCGACAAAATCCTTCAAAAAAATGCTCCAGTATGGCAGCAGTCGATTGACTTAAACAAGTAAAAGATAAAAAGAAAACGGGTTTTACTGTTTATTTATGTATTTATTTATTTGCAGAACAAAGCCTCCGCTCCGAAGCTGCTTTGTTTCCCCAAAATCCGTAAACGTCGAAAAAAGAAAAAGAAGATAAAGAAAGATAAAAGTAAGTTAATCCATGTTTGCTTCCTTTGTATTCTTTCACATTTCATCTTCACGATGTTGCCACAAGGGAAACAGAAACTATAAGAAACTCTCCCCTGGTGGCTTTGCTTCAATCCAATGGCTACAACTCACAATAGAAAAATAATTCATTTGTTCTAGTTGTTATATTTTTCTTTTTTATATTTTTTGTATCTTTCAGACTGCGGCCATGCTGGGGCACCACCTTGTAAGGCCTAGTCGAATAAATTGACACCAGGACATTTCTTTTAATGTCTCGTTCTTATTTTATCGGAAATTTTTACCAAATCGCTAATTAACGGAAAAGTTAACAAATTATCTGTGGTCAAGTGGCGGTGAGAACACACACACACACACACGCAAGCACACACACAAAACGTTCTTTTGTCTTCAGTCTACCAAATCTATTCACAAGACTTTTGGTCGGCTCGTTGCTTTAGTAGAACAGCAGAAAACAGATACTGAAAGTGCCACACAGTTGGATTGAACGTAGAACCATGTGACTGGAAATGAAACTTCAAAAAAAAAAAACCACACCTGCACCTTATTTTTTTAATTATTTCATATATTTTCTTTTATTTCAGTTTCTTCCAGTTTGAATTCTTCCACTCAAAGCTTTAGCCTCTTCGACAAGTATGAAGAAGAAGTCGAATACAAATTCTGGAGGTTTCTACGAGATTTCGTTATTGGTTCAACGGTGAAGATGGGTGCACCAAAGTCGGAAATCGCTGAAAAACTCCGGAAGTTGCGCGTCAAAAGTGTTTTCGCATTTCTGACTTGTAACACGATCTGGATGATCATCCTTGGATACATTTACACAAACATTACAGCCGAAAAGTCTAAGTTGAATTTATTTGGTTTAATCAATGGCTCTCTGTTCGGGGTTTCGCTCATCGTTCAAATGATTGGAATGACGATACATCGAACCCAAGACACCATCGAACGTTTTATACGCAAATCGAATATACACACGAAGCAACCCGAATGGATAATTACAAAAGACGAAAAGCTCGATGCTGTAAGAAGGAAAAGTGAAAAATAAATCAAAGAAAACAAAAAGTAAAAACGATAAAAAAACAAAAGAGAAAATCTTGGGAAAAAATGGTACGAAATTTTAAAATAAATAAAAGCTATTCTAAAACGAGGTGGCAACGCCCTGGCCTGCGCCCATTCTGGTGCACTGACTCCAAGCGTTATTGTCAATCACATCAACCTTATTACTCGTCCCAGTCAGGTATTTATTTCAGAGATCTTTATTGGTTGGAAAACCAAATAAGATATTTTAAAACGACACCTTTTAATACACCTGGAGCTTATGACTGCGAATCCAATTTTGTAAGCACATTCTCGCATGCTTCCATCAATTTACATGCAAACACATAAATTATACATATTCCGTTATTCTTTTATACGTTTAAGCAATGAGGTTGCGATTATGCTGGTCCACCATCGTAAATTAGTACCCTTTCCATAGACCTCTTCTGTGGCTGGTTTTTACTGGGGTGGGTAGGATTTCATAATAACTTTCGCATATGCTTTTTACTTCGTGGTTAGAGCATTAGGTGCATGGCGGAGTTTGACACCATTGCTTTTGTCTGCATTTGCTACCGGGACCGTTGGCTAGTCTGGAATCGAGGTTAGGAGAATGTCCAATTCCGTTTTTAAGTTATCCACATTGTATAGTCTAACGTCTGTCATGTTTAGAGAAAATGAGGGTTAGAGTCCTACAAGAAGCCTTCGACTTTCTCAATTCAGGGTGTTTTAACCCAAGCTATTATTTATAGCTCAATCTATTTCGGGCTCTATCATAAAAAGTATATAAAAATATAAATATATAATCATTATATACGTATAATAGGACAGCCGTTAACTACTCACGAGTCCTCTGCCTTTTGACAAGCCTTATAATAGTATTAATAATAATATATTTGTAGATAGCTATTATTATTATCAATATTATTTAAAGGGGACGGTACAAGTATTTAATTGTGCTAATAGTTTTATACGTCGAGAAATACTCAAATTCATCAAACTATCAAAAGCGTTTAAATGCATGTACTGTGGCCTTTAAGTAATGGTATTTATCTCTCACCAGAGGGAGTAATATTTTGTTGAATCTTCTATCACGGAACAGTACATTATATATATATAAATTAGATATATAAGTATATATATATAAATATATATATATATATACATATATATATACCGTTACTGACGGTTAATAAGGAGAGACACAAATAACTGAGAACAAAACAAAGGACCACTGATGCGGTCACAGGAGTGTGACGAATGAACTCTGGCCGAAATAAGATTAAGATTAATGTAAAAAATTAATAACACTGAAGCAAAGTAACACCAAATATATATAGTGCGTGTGTTTTTATTGGCTAACCTGGCAAAATGACCATTCCGAAATATAACAATATCTGTTTCAACACACGACTTCACAAAAAACTCTTGCACAACAAATGTTTAAACGTAAATATATATATAATATATATATATATATAATATATTAGATATATATATATATATATTAGAATATATATATATATATATTAGATATATATATATATATATTAGATATATATATATATATATATTAGATATATATATATATATTAGATATATATATATATATATAT
>NW_021836326.1:0-24555 GCF_006345805.1 Octopus sinensis
AATTTCAGATTTATTAAACATATGATTGTAAATTTATTAACAAATTTACTCGTAAATACGCGGCTTTATCTCTATGAAAACGAGGTCTGGCTTTGCCTGGTCTTGTTTAGATTGTTCATGGGTGGTCCATCTATATATTTTCTAAGTTGCGTTAGGAAGAATAAGGAAAATCCTAATTGAGATTTAATGAAAGCTGGAAACAAATCAGCTGATCTTTCAAATTAATTAATGGAAGCCCTGCAGCTTTACAATGAGATTGTTTTCCAAAGAAAGGGTAAACAAATGCTTATTAAATATGATTACAGCGCCTGCTTGCAAATGAACATACTAACATACATACATAAATAATTATGTATACATATGTGCTTCTCTATGTATGTATATATGTACGTATGTTTGTGTATGTATGTGTGTGTGTGCGCGCGCGCGCTGTGTGTGTGTGTGCGCATTGGCGGAAGAGAAGTAGTTTAGTCTTTGTCTGAAGATCGCAGTGGCGTGTCATTCGAATCACGAAATAAGATTCAGTTTCAATAAGCAGTGCACGTATGTTTAGGTACCTGTCTGTCTGTCCGTCTGTCTCTGTCTGTCTGTCTGTCTGTCTGTCTGTCTACCTGTCTGTCTGTCTGTCTGTCTATCTATCTATCTATCTATCTATCTACTATCTATCTATCTATCTATCTATCTCTCGACATGGATGGACGCTAGTCAAATCGGCTACACGTAAGTTGGCTACGTTTACATTTTAAAACTCCTTGTCAAATATTTTGTTTTAATCGTTGTGCAAGTTCATTCACTAAAAAACCTGAGAATTATTCACATACAATTCCGCTCCTGTATGGGCGAAATTACCACCAAAAATTACCACCAAAACTTTCGTGGGTTCCTTTTAGCCATTTTTCATTTTGAAAATGGCAACTAGAAACCACGTGGCTAGCCCGCCAGTCATGCGGAACGGTAGCGAAACACTATTGCTACCACTAGCTGCTAAACCTCGCAGCTTGAACACCGCTGTCACCACCACCACCACCACCAACAACACAACAACAAAACTAACGTCGCAAGATCATTCACCATCGCCGCGACCAAAGGCATTAACTTAGATTTCCCCCCACTCCCTACACCACTTGTCGATGATAAAAGGACGTAGAAAGGGATTTCAAAAACGAATACAGACGAAAACATGAATGCCAGCACCACCACCATCACCACCACCACCAACAACAACGAAATCGGCACAAAGCCGCCTACCAAAGACAACACCGCCAACACCAACACCACTACCACGACTTCAACTGCTACAACTAACCCTTCTGCTGCTAACACCACCAAAATTAAAACGAATTTCGCGGATGCGACAAAACAAAAACGAACAATCGTAAAATTCGCCACACAGGAAATAAACCTCACAAAAGCACTCTTCACCAAAGAAGGAGACAAATTGCATCTTCACATTCCACAACACATCGTGGAAAACACACACAAAAAAAAAACAATAATCTACAAAGTAATAAACAAGAAAACAAGACGACCAGAAAATGCACTGCAGGAAAAAATTGAAAAATGCCTTCGTCCTGCATGGGACTCCAAGCAGTATATCAGTTGGGGAATTAAATTTGGTACAGTCCAAGTACGTTTCCTCAACGAAAATTTAGCAGAACGATTTTCCACATTGGAGCTGCATTCAGACGACTTGGTAATGATACCAATCTATTTAAACCAGAGAGTGACGAAAGTCCAAATAAAAAATGTACCCCCTGAAGCCGAAACACAGTGGTTAGTCTCTGCCATCTGACCTTTCGACATCGCACGTTCGGTCCGTCAGGGATGCCCCCTCTCGTCGCTTCTATACGTATTGACTCTCGAGCCATTATTGCGGAAGCTGGAAACTTTGAGGGGCATCCCGCGAGAACTGGGATGCGGGACAAGCGTGTCTGCATACGCGGACGACGTCACCGTCATAGTGTTTAGCCACGAGCACATCGAGCAGGTCGGTGAGACACTGAAAAACTACGAAGCGGTGACAGGAGCGAAAATCAACCGGGAAAAGTCAGTGGGCTTGCGACTAGGCACTTGGAGAAGCAAGCCCATGCCGTCCACCAGCGCCTCCGTCGTGGGACGCTGGACCGACGGCCCGGTCGAATTGTTCGGGGTCTGCTTCGGTCCGGACCTCCAAGTGGAGAAGAACTGGAACGAGATAACGAATAGGGTGGTCACTCTCGCCCGGCAATGGGCCGAGAGGAAACTGTCCCTAAAAGGTCGGGCGGAGGTGGCGAACACGTACATCGCGTCCGTCATCTACTACCTATTTCTTTATTCCCACAAGGGGCTAAACACAGAGGGGACAAACAAGGACAGACATAGGTATTAAGTCGATTACATCGACCCCAGTGCGTAACTGGTACTTAATTTATCGACCCCGAAAGGATGAAAGGCAAAGTCGACCTCGGCGGAATTTGAACTCACAACGTAACGCAGACGAAATACCGCTAAGCATTTCGCCCGGCGTTCTAACGTTTCTGCCAGCTCGCCGCCTATCTACTACCGCCTGACCGTCGTGCCTTGTCCCGACCCTACCATCACCAAACTAGAACGCATTCTCTTTCGGGCCAGGGCCCATGGACAACTTCCAGAGATCCCTGGCCTGGCAGTGCTACCGAGAAGCGCTACCCTTTCGGGATAAGCTCTACAGACACGGCTCGAGAAACACAGGGCCGACCTGCCTGAGATGCGGTCAGAGCGACGAAACCGTTCTGCACGCACTCGTGCAGTGTCCAACAATTTCTGACATCATATCTGCCACTTAAATGTGGCTAACCCTTATGGGTGTTAAATAAAATGCGGTAACTATGCCAAGGCAGTGTGAAATTTCTAAGACATTTATAAAGAGAAAGGTAGTCTTACAGCTGTTTCGGGGATATAAAGCACACCCCATCATCAAAGACGATATGAGATAGTTTGGTTTGGCATCCTTTCTGTCTCGGGAGACAATGGAGTTGCGCATTTTTTTTTTTTTTGTAGTCTAGTCCGGCTTTTATATTTCATGTCCTGATACATTTCCTGCTGTGGCTGTGTAGTCCTATCCTGGACAAACACTCCCTCTGGCAGGTACCGCAAATGTAGCGAAGACTGTTCCTGGCTGGTTGTAGTGCCATAGTCTCTTGTTTACGTCTCTTCCTTTCTTTCCATTTCTCCTGTCTCTCTCTCTGTCACTCTTTTGTATTCCCTCTTTTACTGTACGTCGCCATTCTCCACGGTTGCCGGCGACTGCCTCCCAACCGCTAATATTGATGTTGCAGGCCTTCATATCCCTTTTGCAAACATCCCTGTAACGTAAGATCGGTTTACCCACAGACCTAGTACCCCTAGCAAGCTCTCCGTAGAGTATGTCCTTGGGGATTCTGCCATCTTTCATACGGCTAACATGCCCAAGCCATCTCATACGTCTTTGTGTGAGGAGTGCAAACATGCTTGGTATTCCTGCTTGCTGAGGACATCTTTGTTGGGGATATGATTCTGCCATTTGATGCGGAGGATTTTTCGGAGGCAGCGCAGGTGAAAGATGTTTAGGCGACGCTCTTGGCGTGTGTATAGCGTCCAGGTCTCGCTTCCATACAGTAGAGTGCTGAGTACACATGCCTGGTAGATCTTCATTTTCGTGGTCTTGGTCAGCTTATTGTTGTCCCAAGCCCGTTTGGAGAGTTGGGCCATCGCAGCAGCTGCCTTGCCAATGCGTATATTGAGCTCAGCGTCAAGGGATAGGTTGTAGGTGACGGTAGAGCCCAGATAGGTAAACTTCTACACCTCTTGTAATCTGTGGTCTCCAATATGTATGTTTGGGATGTCCGATGTAGCCTGGCCCATGATGTTGGTCTTCTTAAGGCTGATAGCTAAGCCAAAGTCGTTACATGCTAGCTCAAAACAGTTAATGAGCCTTTGGAGGGCTTCTTCTGTGTGTGTTACCAGAGCGGCATCATCAGCAAATAACATCTCTTTGATCAGGACGTTTCTGATTTTGGTCTTGGCACGCAGGCGCGAGAGATTGAACAGTTTCCCGTCACTTCTACTGTGCAGAAACACTCCATCATCTGATGTCTGAAAGGCATGTGAAAGTAAGAGTGAGAAGATGCCAAACAATGTAGGAGCGAGGACACAGCCTTGCTTTACCCCGTTTTTTATTTGGAAGGCGGCTGATGTTGAACCGTTGTGCTGTATGGTGCCTTGCATGTCATCATGGAAAGACTTGATGATCCTCAGCAGCTTTGGTGGACATCCGATTTTTTGGAGCAGGAGGAAGAGGCCTGTTCTGCTTACCGAGTCAAAAGCCTTTGTTAGATCAATGAAGGCCATATATAATGGCATTTTCTGCTCTCTGGACTTCTCCTGAAGTTGGCGTATGGAGAATATCATATCGATAGTTGATCTGCTTCTTCTAAAGCCACACTGCGATTCCGGATAGATTCGAGAAGCAAGTAGTTGTAGCCTGGCCAGGATAACGCGGGCAAAGGTCTTTCCAACAGTGCTTAGAAGGGATATACCACGGTAATTGTTACAATCACCACGGTCACCTTTGTTTTTGTAAAGCGTAATGATGTTGGCATCCCGCATATCCTGAGGGACTGTACCCTCTTCCCAGCACTGACACAGAAGCTCATGAAGGTGCCGAAACAGGATGGTGTTTTTGCCGGCTTTGATGATCTCTGAGGGGATGCCGTCTTTTCCCGGAGCCTTATTTCTTGCTAGGGAGTCAACAGCCTTGGTGAGCTCTGCTATAGATGGCGGACTGTCAAGTTCGCACATGACTGGCAAGATCTTGACACTCTCGACTGCAGCCTCAGCCGCTGTGGTCTCCCGTGAGTAGAGATCCTGGTAGTGCTCCACCCATCTATCCATTTGCTTGCCTTGATCCCTGATGAGATCTCCAGTAGTTGATTTCAGAGGGGCTGACTTGGTTGCGGATGGACCGAGGGCCTTCTTCAAACCGGCATACATCCCACAGGTGTCGCCCCTGTCAGCAGCTGACTGGATACTCTGACAGATTTCCTGCCAATACCTATTTGCACAGCATCTGGCTGTCAGTTGGGTTTTATTTCGTGCCTTTCTGAGTTCTTCGAGTGATTTTGTAGAAGAGTCACTCTTGTATTGCACCAGAGCTGCACGCTTTGCTTCGATAACTGGCTCCAGCTCTGAGAGCCCAGCATTGAACCAATCTGGGTTTTGCCTTTCTCTCTTGCCGAAAGTATCCAATGATGTCGTATACAAGGCTTCCCTGATATAGTCCCACCTACTTTCAGCAGAGGAGGTTGGGCAGCTACTGAGGGCAACCTTGATAGAAGCAGCAAAACATTTTCGCAGTGTAGGGTCCGAGGTTCTGGCGGTGTTGATGCGTGGTCGGCCCACTTTCTTGGAGCGATGGACTTTTTTAGGCAGAATCCTCACCCTGCTTCTAATTAGTGAGTGGTCTGTGTCACAATCCGCACTGTGGTAACTGCGGGTCAATAGAGTAGAATTCAGAAAGGATCTCCGTGTAATGATGAGATCCAGCTGATGCCAGTGGTGAGATATTGGATGTCTCCAGGATGCCTTGTGGGATGGCTTGTTGGTAAAGAATGTGTTTGTGATGCACAGGTTGTGGTATGTGCAGAATTCGAGTAGTCTCTGACCATTGTCATTCATGTTGCCAATACCAAAGTGTCCAACACAAATGGGCCACGAATCATGGTCAGATCCCACGCGAGCGTTAAAATCCCCTAGAAGGTACATATTTTCAGTCGTTGGTATATTTTCTATGACACAGTTGAGATCTTTGTAGAACTGGTCCTTGGTCTCTTCTGAGCTGTAGAGAGTGGGAGCATAGATGCTGAGTAGATGTACTGAGCCAGAAGAAGTCGAGAGGCGCAGTGAGAGGATACGCTCAGTGCCTCCCGATGGTGGTTCTATTGAGGAGAGTAGTGAGTTTCTCACTGCAAAGCCAACGCCATGTTGACGAGGTTCTTCTGGATCTCTTCCCTGCCAAAAGAAGGTGAAGTCCTGCTCTTTGAGTTTGCCGTTTGAGGGAAGTCTTGTCTCCTGCAGCCCAGCAATATCTATGTTGAGCCTCTTTAGTTCACGGTCAATGATGGCCGTTTTCCTTGTGTCTTCAATCCTGAGAAGATCATCAGATATTCCAGGATACATGGTCCTGACATTCCAGCTTGCCAACTGCAGAACTGGTGTTTTCTTGACTTTCAGTTGCTTGCCTGGTGCAGAGGTTGCAGGCCGCTTTTCGAGTCGTACTCTTAGCTCCAAGCACCCAATGGAGCAGGCGGCTTGTGGCGGGTCAGCACCTTATTAACTGGGGACTGCCCAGCTTGAGGTGGGCAGTAGCTAACCAATAGGACACGGAAGTCCCTCCCACCGTCAGAGGTAACCCGTAGCGCCCATATTTTACGCTAATCTGAATGGACTTATCACTCGTGACTGTTACCTCCCGTGTTGTTTCTGCAGCTTTTTACAGCAGCACTGAAGTGTCCTCTCCAGTTTTGCGCAGGCCTGGGCTATAGGTAAGAAAGTCCTGGGTAGCCCAATCGTCAGGTTTCCTCTCTCGACTTTGCTGATGTAGTCCAGTGGAGTGCAGTGCATTACGTTTGGCACCAGCTTGGTTGCAGGAGCTGCCGGAAGAGTGTCGAGTCGAACACTAGACCGCCTTCGGGGCGCCACTCCGGATTTCTTTGAAGGTTGTCTCCTTTCCGTAACCCTGGATAGGGGCCCATACCGGGTACTGTCAGCCGGAGCCAGCTGAGCCCGGAACTCGTGTCAGGCAGGGTCGTCACTCCCTGAAGTAGTGAAGAAGTTCGCTACCCACTACCTTTTCAAGTAATGTTAAATTATTATGAGATAGTTATATAGAAGGAAATAGTAGAGTTCAAAATAAGAAGTTATTTTCGAAAGGGAGAGATATAGGAAGTATATACGAAAATAAATATAAAAATATATGTTGGATGTTACAGTTACAGTTCCGTTATCCAAAGAATGTGCTGTGTAGAATGGGTAAAGAGGCTTCTTGTCCATGGAATGTAAATTCCAATAGGAGTTCATATTTTGTTATTACTAATGGATACTGTGCAGATATTAATTCCATGTATTGGTCATTCAAAGGGATCTTTGTGTGTATATGTGAGAATGTGTAACGTGCGTGTGTGTTGTGTCTATATATATATATATATATATATATATATATATATATATATATATATATATATATATATATATATATACATACATGTATATCAAATTAAATACCCACCCTAAAGAGCTGCTAATAGTTTCATGCTCTGATGATACATGAACAGGTATATTTACAAAACACGCCATGTATCTTAAAGTAATCTTTATATATATATATATATATATATATATATATATATATATGTAATACATGTATATAAATTGGAAAAGAACCACCATGAAGCAATTCAACAATGATACAAAAGAGACAGAGACAGCAATAGTGAGAGAAATGGAGAGAGACTGACTCCATTAATCGACTTGCAGTTTATGCAGCAATGTTGGAATGATGAAAGGGACAGTTGACAGCAAGACTATCTGAATTGAGACATAAGGAGCGGGAACACGACAACGCATTTGTCCGACTCTGCAACGAGTCTACGAATCGACTCAAAACATCTGTGTGTCTGTGTGTTTTTGTGTATTCAGTTTCTTCTCAGACTATGCTGAAGATCGCTATCTCCAAATTCCTAGATATTAGCGTGAAACTATGGTAGTTCATTTGTTACTTTTAAAGAAACAAAAAATATCACTCTCCACACATCTAAGAAAAAGTTCTTTTCGGCTCTTTTAAGTTTTTGTACTACAAAACCAGAAAAAGAACAAAAGATACACATACACACACACACACACACACACACACACACACACACACACATATATATATATATAAAGAACAATATATATATATATATATATATATATATATATATATATAAGAACAAAAGATATATATATATATATGTGCGCGTGTTTTGTTTTTTGTCTAACAAAAACTTAAAAGATACCAAAAGAACATATATATATATATATAATGTATGTATGTATGTATGTATGTATGTATGTATGTATGTATGTATGTTATGTATATATATATATATATATATATATATATATATATATAATATATATTATATATATATATATACATATATATTTGCTTGTGCGTGTGCGTGGTTGTATGTCTGCCTAAAAATATATAAGAAGAATATTCTGGAATTTTTAGAATCTTGTTCTCTTTTGTTACATGTTCTAAGATCTAGATACAGTTAACTGAATTTTCGTCACGGCAACAACTGACATCTTGCAAATGATAGTAGTAGTAGTAGTAGTAGCAGTAGTAGTAGTAGTAGTAGTAGTAGTAGTAGTAGTAGTAGTAGCTGCAGCAAATAAAAGAAGTAGTGGTGGCACTAATGATATGTGTAGTGGTGGTGGTGGTGATGGTAGTTGTCAGAATAGTATGACTGGTGGTAGCTTGAGTCGGATTGATTCTCGTCCATGTAATATTATTATTATTATTATTATTATTATTACTTACGTTGGTGATGTACAATAGTAGTAGTGGTAGTAGTTGTAGTAGTAGTAGTTGTTGTAAGTAGTGGTAGTGGTAGGAGAAGCGTTAGAAAGGTTTGTGGTGGTAGTGACAATATAGTTAATGATAGTAGTCGTAGTTGCAGCAACAGCAGCAGCAGCAGCAGTATTATTATTATTATATTATTATTATTATTATTATTATTATTATTATTAGTAGTAGTAGTAGTAGTAGTAGTAATTGTTGCTGTTGTTGTTGTTGTTGAAGTAGTAAGCTATTCGGAAACTGGCATTCTCATTTCAATTCCAAATAAGCTTTCCTGCTTTCTACGTGCTCTGGTCCTCATATATAATTCATGTAATCCGCCAGTTTGGAACTGGTGTACGTGTGAACGACAGCCGTGTGATTCCGAATTCACAAAATGCAGCGTTCCGCTAATTGCATTAGTGTGATGTAAATATCGATAGTTAAGTATTCAACCATTCTCCTCGCTACCCAGCTAAGTACTCACGGCGTGGTAGTGGCGATGCGTTCGGCAAGGCAAATGGCGATAGCGGTGACAGTGATGGTAGCGGTGGTGATGGTGGTGGTGGTAGTGGTGGTGGCTAAATGACCTTAGATTTGCTGGTCGGGGTGTAAACTACACGGCAAGATACTGAACACTGTCATATTTGATGAATATCAAACGATGAAATAACTGTAGAATCACTGCAGTGACTAATGGCCGACTCTTTACCGTCAACTGGAGTTACATGAACGGTTTTTCCCCATCATCCATCGTATTTTCACATCACCTCATATTTGTTTTATTTTATTTTGGTATTATTTTCCGTTTGATTCATGGCGAAGGATGGTAGGATTGGTATGGCAGTGGGATGCAGGATTTGTAGTGCAGTGAATGAAAAATCTTAAGGTATTTAGTTACGCTTTTTTTACGTTCTGAGTTCCAATCCCGCCAAAGTCAACTTCATTTTTTATTCTTGTCCATTCGATTAAAATAAATGGCTGTGAAAACGTTACGTTATCGATTAAAACGACTACAGCTGTTTCTCTAAATCGCTTTAAACCTTATTTAATCTTAGAAATAGTAAAGTTTTAAAAACGTCTTTCTCTTCACTTATCATTTACTCATTGTGTCTATCCATCCTTTTACATTGTGAGTACAAGTTGCCTAAATTCGTCTTCGTTCGATAAAATAAGTTCCAGACACGATTCAATCGGACGTACTCTCCTAAAATACTAAAACTTTTATCGAGATATCATTATTTCATGCAATTAGAAGTGGCTCTAATTCGAACAATAATCGCAGATGTTCGTGCCAGGATATTTTAGATACAGTCAGGTTCTCTCATATATAACGCTGTTATATATGAAAGAACCTCACTATATCCCCTTCACCGTTTTCTATCTGTCTCTCTTCTCTTTCTCTTTTTCTCCCTCTCGTTCCTCACACGTGACCATCATCCATCTTTTTTCCTCACGTGACCATCTTTCTTTTCCTGCAGGACGTCCTATGGACTGGACATATTCTATCTCTCTTCTATCTTTTCTCTTGCCGAAGAAAATATTTCTCCCGCGTTCACTATTTTACCCTAGTTCTGGTCTAACGACCCACGTTTGTTTTCATTCGGTTTCCTTGTATGTCTCCTCTGTCCTGTTTTTGTTCCCAGCGTTGACCCTCCATAAATCCCAAATTTTATTTGGGTGCTTATGGGAGCAACTGTCTTCGAAGACTCATATTGTCGTTCAATACTCGAAACGAGGAGTAGATAGACAACCAACAACTGATGAAGAGTCATTCTTTGTGTTACCTGACCTGTTTTCCATTTGTTTCTCTCGTTGTTTGCGTATGGAACTCATTTGTATTCGTATTTCATGTTGTTTACTGTTGGTGACATCCTGTACCCATATATGTATATATATATATATATATATATACATTCAAAATGTGACCGCGTGTGTACCGTTGGCGATTTTTTCCTCTGTCTTCTCTTCTCTGGATCTTTCCTTTTCCTATGTTTCCGACGAAGAGCTCCGCTCGAAACGTTACACCCCCCTTCTTTCCTTCTTTCCTGAGCATCCAATAATACTATATTTGTTCCACGTCCTCGCGTTGTTGTGTTTTTTTGTGCTTTCATGTTTGGATTAACTTCATATACATACACACACACACACATATATATATATATATATATATATATATATATATATATATATATATATATATGTAGATAGATAGATAGATAGATAGATAGATAGATAGATAGATAGATAGATAGATAGATAGATATATAGATAGATAGATAGATAGATAGATAGATAGATAGATAGATAGATAGATAGATATATAGGAGAAAAGTAAAAAGATGCAAAGTAACAGCGCATTAGGTATAAAGTTAATGGCTTTTTTTTGATAAAAACAAAGACATATACTTATTAATTCCACCTCAAATCATTTATTTGTATGTATATATATATATCTTTGTTTTTATATAAAAAGCCATTACATTTCTACCTAATGTACATTTTCTTTGTTTCTTTTTACTTTTCCTCTATTTATACCACGTGTAATATTTTTTCTTCGAAACCTGTTTCTATTATATATATAAATTGACAGAATGACAAAAAAATACAAGGCTGTGAATAGTTTTCAGACCATTTATAAAAGAGAAGGTTCATACAGCTGTTTCCGAGATATTTTATACATCCCTTCGTCAGAGACGGTGCGAGAAAATGCTTAAGTAATAGTTATTATAGAGAAGATATGAAATACAGAGTAAAGTGGAGGAATGAAAACAGACGTGAGATATGTAAGGGTACTGTATCTGCAGTTCCATTATTTAAGCAGAATGCTGTATAAGTTTCCTGTACCTATATATATATATATATAGGAAAGTATTGTAGTTCGCTTGAAGCATTGTGTATTGTTTGAAAAGAATAAAAAGTTTTGAATGGTTCAACAATGTACTATAATACAAACAATGCGCTATATACCTGTTGTAATTAAGTCATCCATAGTCTGATGATATTTCGGAATAAAATTCCTTCTTCAGATATTCTTAGATGGAGTCGCTGCTAAAATCGGTTTTCCAATGGGTTTTCTTTTTTCTTTTTTCTTTTTTGGAGCTTCGTGATACCCCCCCACCCAGGACTTAGTCTTTGTAAGCCTTGTACTTATGTTATCACTCTCTTTTGCCGAACCGCTAAGTTACGGGGATGTAAACACACCATTAGTTGTCAAGCGATGGTAGGGGGAAAACACAGACACACACACACACACACACACACACACACACACAGAAACAAACACACACATACACACACACACGACGGGCTTCTTTCAGTTTCCGTCTACCAAATTTGGCTGGCCCGAGGCTATAATGGAAGACAATTGCCCAAGGTGCCGCGCAGTGGGACTGAATCTGGAACCATGTTGTTGGTAAGCAAGCTACTTTATTTCAAAAAGTTTGCCATAAAGGCACGATACAGAGTAGGTTGCGGGCTGGACAAAGACATTGATGAGGTGAATGATGATAAGGATGATATTAATGGGAGAAGACAAAAAAAAGCCCGCCGATTCTTTGCTTCTCTAAAACATTATTCTCTTTTTTTTTCCACAGAAAAAGACAAAACGAAGTAATGAATCTCTTACTTCAGTTTAACAATTTTTGGACGAATAGTCCATTTAAGAATTGGGGCGTTAAGCCTCTGAAATACAATAACATGCAATAATCATAATAAACATTATAACACTGAGGCTTTTCACACTCTTGTCATTATTCAGTGGGACTGAAACCGGAAGTATGTGGTTGATAGGCAAGCTACTTTATTTCATCAAATTTGCCATAGTAGCTTGTGGGCTGGACAGAAACATTAATCAGATGAATGATGAAAAAAGATGATATTAATGGGAGATCCCAAAAAAAGCCCGCCGATTTTTTGCTTCTCTAAAACATTATTCTTTTCTTTTTTTCACAGAAACAGACAAAACGAAGTAATGAATCTCTTACTTCAGTTTAACAATTTTTGGATGCGTAGTCCATTTAAGAATTGGGGCGTTAAGCCTCTTAAACACAATAACATGCAATAAACATAATAAACATTATACACTAAACATTATAAACATTAAACATTATACATTAAACATTATACTATAAACATTATAAACATCAAGCTACTTACTACACAGCCACACCTGCGCCTATGTGTAAGAATGCCAGCGGCACTGTGCGCATGCGTTTGTGTCTGTATATGCGTATGTACTTAAATGCACATGGATGTGTGTGTGTGTGTTTCAACGTACCATTTTTAATTACTACATAATGATCTATATTTCCATGGTGACGTAAATTAGAAAAGAATTAAGAGAATATTTACATAAAATAGCTAAAATTTTCAATAATTAGCTACTCATGGAATTCATCTATTTGAATGAAGTTTGTAAATAGATTTAATATTAACTTGGTGGAGGCGCAATGGCACAATGGTTAGCGCAGCGAGTTTGCGGTCGTAGGATCGCGGTTTTGATTCCCTAACCGGGCGTTGTAATTGTTTATTGAACGAAAACACCTAGAACTCCACGAGGCTCCGGCAGGGGTTGGTGAAGAACCCTGCTGTACTCTTTCGCCACAACTTCCTCTCACTCTTTCTTCCTGTTGTACCTGTATTTCAAAGGGCCAGCCTTGCCACTCTCTGTGTCACGCTGAATCTCCCCGAGAACTACGTTAAGGGTACACGTGTCTGTGGAGTGCTCAGCCACTTGCACGTTAATTTCACAAAAGCAGCATTAAGTATCTTACAAACAATTAAAGGAGCACTCCGTCGGTAACGACGACGAGGGTCCCAGCTGATGCGATCAACGGAACAGCTTGCTCGTGAAATTAACGTGCAAGTGACTGAGCAATCCACAGAAGCGTGTACCCCTAACGTAATTCTTAGGGAGATTCAGCGTGACACAGAGTGTGACAAGGCCGGCCCTTTGAAATACAAGTACAACTAATTTTTGCCAGCTGAGTGGACTGGAGCAACGTGAAATAAAGTCTCTTGCTCAAGGACACAACGCGTCGCCGGGAATTGAACTCACGACTTACAACTGTGAGCCGAATGCCCTAACGACTAAGCCACGCGCTTTCACCTTACAAACAATAATTATGTCTGAAGGCAAAAACAATATTAATCGATGGCTTATATTTTATTTTCCTTCTTTTATTATTTTTTTTTTTGCAAAGGCAGGAGACAATTACGGACACGTTTATTTTTCGCATTATAACTTCATCAGCGAAGTGTATTTACCTTTGAGAGTGAAATATAAACAAAGTGAATTTGAACTAAGAATGCAAAGTCGGAAGAAATGTCACTAGGCATTTTTACCGGCGCAGTAACAATTCTGCTCGATCACCGCCTTACACACAACAAATATTATCTATCTATCTATTCTATCTATCTGTCTGTCTGTCTGTCTGCCTGCCTGCCTGCCTGTCTGTCTGTCTGCCTGCCTGTCTGTCTGTCTGTCTATCTATCTGTCTATCTATCTATCTATCTATCTATCTATCTATCTATCTATCTATCTCCATGACAGAACTGCAGTCATGGATCAAAAAGAGGCCGAGGAAGGGCGAATGGCACCGCGAGTGTCGCGTTGCTCTCAAGCAACTATGCCGTCCCGGGTCGACCTTGAGTGACTTCAACACAACCAAAGCATTCTATAGGGGATTAGTGGGAGGGAGGTACGATGACGATCTTGGGGCGAACCTGGGCGTCGACGAGGAATATCTGACCCACCTGTTTGAGACGACTTTCGGGCCGGGACCCATGGACAACTTCCAGAGATCCCTGGCCTGGTAGTGCTACCGAGGAGCGCTACCCGTTCGGGATAAGCTCTATAGGCATGGCTTGACAAACACGGGGCCGACCTGCCGGAGATGCGGTCAGAGCGACGAAACCGTTCTGCACGCAATCGTGCAGTGTCCAACAATCTCCGACCTGTGGGCTTATGTCGAACGACTGCTGTCACGTGTGGGACGTGTCGGTTTATCAGCCGAGTCTATCGTTAATATCGTCACGCCTCCCTCCTTCAAACGAGAAGGAAGAGCTATTTTTATCATCCTTGTGGCTATGGCGAAAGAATGTATCTGGTGGACGCGCCTGAAAGGATTAGAGACAAACACTTTCCTCTCTGGTCAATCTCTCATCAACTTCTTCAAGTATCACTTGAAAAGGAAAGTGAGATTAGAGAGGCAAGTTTTGTCTAGCGAATGTTTTAAAAAACGATGGGTGAATGTAGCAAGGATGGCACGTATGAATGACGAAACCATCTTGACTATGATCCTATGAACCGTAAAAATTAATACAGAGAGTTGCTTATTTGTAAAAAAATATATATATATAACATGTGACTTCATTGACCGAGGTTACTGTGGTCTTTTCCGTAGGCTTTTCTTTCCACGGGTAAACCTCACCTTCCCCCCTTTACACTTTATATTGACGTTTCTGTGATAACGATCCCTATTGATAGATTTTTCCTTTATCCTTTTTTTTATCCCCCCCCTATTTTTTTTCGTTTTTGCTTTCCTCTTTCTTTCCTTTTACGATCTCTTTTGATCGAAAACCAACCCCCCTTTTTTATCCCCAAATGGAAAAGCTCTACCTTGTAATTTGTCCCGTCTGTGTGCAGCCCTGTGTGGCTAATAAAGAAACATATCTATCTATCTATCTATCTATCTATCTATCTATCTATCTATCTATCTATCTATCTATCTATCTATCTATCTATCTATCTATCTATCTATCTTAGGGTGGTCACTCTCGACCAGCAATGGGCCGAGAGGAAACTGTCCCTAAAAGGTCGGGCGGAGATGGTGAACGCGTACATCATCTACTACCGCCTGACCGTCGTACCTTGTCCCGACCCTACCATCACCAAACTAGAACGCATCCTCTTCCGCTTCTTGTGGAAAGGATGCGTCCCGATGGTCAGGCGATCCATTTGCTGTCAACTCCCGTTAAAAGGAGGGCTGGGCATGCCGTGGTTGATGATGCGCAGACACGCGCTGAGACTGCGACATCTCCGGCTCTATGTAGACGACGGTGAACAGGTGTGGTCGCCGTTTGTGAGGCACGCATTCCCGCAACTCGTCTCCATGACCGAACTACAGTCGTGGATCAAAAGAGGCCGAAGAAGGGCGAATGGCACCGCGAGTGTCGCGTTGCTCTCAAGCAACTCTGCCGTCCCGGGTCGACCTTGAGTGACTTCAACACAACCAAAGCATTCTATAGGGGATTAGTGGAGGGGAGGTACGACGACGAGCTCGGGGCAACCTGGGCGTCGACGAGGAATACCTGACCCCCTGTTTCAAACGACTTTCGGCCCGGGACCTATGGACAACTTCCAGAGATCCCTGGCCTGGCGGTGCTACCGAGAAGCGCTACCCGTTCGGGATAAGCTCTATAGGCATGGCTCGAGAAACACGGGGCCGACCTGCCCGAGATGCGGTCAGAGCGACGAAACCGCTCTGCACGCAATCGTGCAGGTCCAGCAATTTCCGACCTGTGGGCTTATGTCGAACGACTGCTGTCACGTGTGGGACGTGTCGGTTTATCAGCCGAGTCTATCGTTAATATCGTCACGCCTCCTTCCTCAAACGGGAAGGAAGAGCTATTTTTATCATACTTGTGGCTATGGCGAAAGAATGTATCTGGTGGACGCGTCTGAAAGGATTAGAGACAAACACTTTCCTCTCTGGTCAATCTCTCATCAACTTCTTCAAGTATCACTTGAAGAAAAAGTGAGAGTAGAGAGGCAAGTTTTGTCTAGTGAATGTTTTAAAAAAAGATGGGTGAATGTAGCAAGGATTGCACGTATGAATGACGAAGCCACCTTGACTATGATTCTATGAACCGTAAAAATTAATACAGAGAGTTGCTTATTTGCAAAAAAAAAAAAAAAAAGATATAACATGTGACTTCATTGACCGAGGTACCGTGGTCTTTTCCGTAGGCTTTTCTTTCCACGGGTAAACCTCACCTGTCCTCCCCTTTACACTTCATATTGACATTTCTGTGATAACGATCCCTATTGATCAATTTTTTTTCCCTTCCCCCTTTTTTTCTAACCCCCCTTTTTTTCCTCTTTCTCTCCTTTTACGATCCCTTTTGATCGACCCCCCTATTTTATTTTTTTTTTTATTTTTTATTTTTTTTTATTTTTAAACCTTCAAAAGAAAAGCTCTACCTTGTAATTTGTTCTATCTGTGTGCAGCCCTGTGTGGCTAATAAAGAAACATATCTATCTATCTAATGGAGTACATCACAGGATACACAAACATTTGTGAAGATGACTTTAAAAATAGCAATCATCCACGCACTACACCACCCAAACACATCAAAATACTACACATCACACAAACACAACACCACAAACTCAAAGCCCTCTTCCCAAATGCTGTAGGGGGTTTCCAGAAATATCTGTCCCAAAAACTGTATAAAAACTTCCTCGAAGACACATCAAAGAACGAGGAAGCCAAAACTTTCGACACAAGTAAGTAACTCTCTGTACTTTCATTTTTGTGTTTTAAAGCACACACCCCAATAGAATCATAGTCAAGATTGGTTGTGTGAATGCGCGTGGCTTGGGGTCTCCTTGGAAACAGGATACCTCCTAAATGACATCAAGTCACATGATTTGGGAATCATAGCCATAAGTGAGACCAGACTCCACGAGCCACGGCCCTAAAGTCCATGTTTGGCGGACAGTTTAACATTTATTTCGCTCCCTGTCTGCCGAGGATGGGCGGTAGTGGCACCGCGGTACTTTTTCACAAGAGCCTGGATCTCGAAGTCAAGACGATATTCGTAGACCCGGAGGGTAACTGGTCGTTCTGGATGTTGACGGCAGCAATGGGTGCGCTTTTCGACTCGTATCAGTCTACGCACACGCCCTTAACAGGTCGGGCAGATTTCTTTCGACGTCTAGAAGTATTCTTGGGAACGTCTCGTCCTTTACTCTTAGTGGGGGATTGGAATGCTACCTTTGACACGCATGTAGACTACGTGGGTAGAGAACATGAAACAGAAGGGGATGCAAATGCCTCAGAGATCGTCGAGATCGTATCTACATAAGATACTGTGTAGGACAGTAGACAAGGATAACTTAGGATGTCCACAATTCCACACAGTCAGCTACACGGATCACAAATTGGTGACGTGTACGCTAGACTTAGATAAGGCACATAGACAGGGTCCTGAGTACTGGAAACTGAACGCATCATTCCCGTCCAGACAAGTTTTCAGAGACCGGATTAGCACACTAGTAAAGAGGGCTTTGACGGGAGCCATCATCAACAACAAATGGTGGTTTGCCCTCAAGAGAGCAGTAAAAGCAGAAGCGATTAGGTACAGCAAATCACTAGCCATAGATAGAAATAGAGTAGAGGGTGAGCTAGTTAAGAAGCTAGAAGAGGCAATTAGAAGCGGCATCGCATCCGACGTTTTGGCGGCGAGGTTGGCCCTCGACAACACTTCAACGCCAAACACGAAGGATGTGCTGTCAGAGCTAGGATGCGTGCTCTAAGGAACGAAGGTGTTGGAGCCGCGAGAGAGGCCCGGGTGGCAGAGGCGCAACAGGGCAACAAAGCCACCATTCGGTCACTGGTAGATGAACAGGGGCGCGAATTGCTCGAGCCAAGTAAATGTGTGAGGCCTTTCAGCAGCATTTTGCCCGACTGTTCGGACGAGTGGAGGGCAAGAACGTAGGGTGGACTTCAGTGCCTACCTACATAGCCTGCCACGACTCTCGACAAGAAGGCAGGGTGCTGCGAAGGTGCCATCACGGCGGCGGAAGTGCAGGAAGCGATAGCAGAATGCTCGAGGGACAAATCACCGGGTTTGGATGGTCTACCCTACGAGTTTTACAATTGTATGCCAGACTTGTTTGGGGACGTCTTGGCAGCGGTATACTGCAACTGGCAGCAAAACGGGAGCATACCCGGTTTTGTGAGTCGAGGAGCTGTAACTCTGCTGAAGAAAGATCCAAACAAGGGAAACATTATAGATAACTTTAGACCAATCACGCTGCTCAATGCAGACCTGAAAATTTTGACAAAGGTGTTAGCCAAGAGGTTGGCGCTTGTCATCGAGAAACTGGTCGACAACGCACAAACGTGCGCCGTGCCGGGCCGGAGCATCCATGACAACCTCCATCTGATGCGCTACATCATAGACAGGGTAGTTAACGAACCTGGCATGGGTGGGGCCCTGATCAACTTGGATCAATCGAAAGCCTTTGATAGGGTAGACCATCGATACTTGGAGGCAGTCCTGAGAGCGGCTGGTTTCGGTCCCGTCTTCCGCGGCTGGATAGCTGCCTTGTACAGAGGCATCCGTTCGGTAATTCGCGTAAATGGACATCTATCGAGACCTTTCGACATTGCACGTTCGGTCCGTCAGGGATGCCCCCTCTCGGCGCTTCTATACGTATTGACTCTTGAGCCACTACTGCGGAAGCTGGCGACTCTAAGGGGCATCCCGCGAGAATTGGGATGCGGGACGAGCGTGTCTGCATACGCGGACGACGTCACCGTCATAGTGTCAAGCCACGAGCACATCGAGCGGGTCGGCGAGACACTGAAAGACTACGAAGCGGTGACAGGAGCAAAAATCAACCGGGAAAAGTCAGTGGGCTTGCGGCTCGGCACCTGGAGAAGCAAGCCCATGCCGTTCACCAGTACCTCCATCGTGGGACGCTGGACAGACGGCCCGGTTGAGTTGCTCGGGGTCTGGTTCGGTCCGGACCTCCAAATGGAGAAGAACTGGAACGAGATAACGAGTAGGGTGGTCACTCTCGCCCAGCAATGGCCGAGAGGAAACTGTCCCTAAAAGGTCGGGCGGATGGGTGAAGGTGGTGAACGCGTACATCATCTACTACCGCCTGACCGTCGTACCTTGTCCGACCCTACCATCACCAAACTAGAACGCATCCTCTTCCGCTTCTTGTGGAAAGGATGCGTCCCGATGGTCAGGCGATCCATTTGCTGTCAACACCCGTTAAAAGGAGGGCTGGGCATGCCGTGGTTGATGATGCGCAGACACGCGCTGAGACTGCGACATCTCCGGCTCTATGTAGACGACGGTGAACAGGTGTGGTCGCCGTTTGTGAGGCACGCATTCCCGCAACTCGTCTCCATGACCGAACTACAGTCGTGGATCAAAAAGAGGACGAAGAAGGGCGAATGGCACCGCGAGTGTCGCGTTGCTCTCAAGCAACTCTGCCGTCCCGGGTCGACCTTGAGTGACTTCAACACAACCAAAGCATTCTATAGGGGATTAGTGGAGGGGAGGTACGACGACGAGCTCGGGGCAAACCTGGGCGTCGACGAGGAATACCTGACCCGCCTGTTTCAAACGACTTTCGGCCCGGGACCTATGGACAACTTCCAGAGATCCCTGGCCTGGCGGTGCTACCGAGAAGCGCTACCCGTTCGGGATAAGCTCTATAGGCATGGCTCGAGAAAACACGGGGCCGACCTGCCCGAGATGCGGTCAGAGCGACGAAACCGCTCTGCACGCAATCGTGCAGTGTCCAGCAATTCCGACCTGTGGGCTTATGTCGAACGACTGCTGTCACGTGTGGGACGTGTCGGTTTATCAGCCGAGTCTATCGTTAATATCGTCACGCCTCCTTCCTTCAAACGGGAAGGAAGAGCTATTTTTATCATACTTGTGGCTATGGCGAAAGAATGTATCTGGTGGACGCGTCTGAAAGGATTAGAGACAAACACTTTCCTCTCTGGTCAATCTCTCATCAACTTCTTCAAGTATCACTTGAAGAGGAAAGTGAGAGTAGAGAGGCAAGTTTTGTCTAGTGAATGTTTTAAAAAAAGGGTGAATGTAGCAAGGATTGCACGTATGAATGACGAAGCCACCTTGACTATGATTCTATGAACCGTAAAAATTAATACAGAGAGTTGCTTATTTGCAAAAAAAAAAAAGAAATATAACATGTGACTTCATTGACCGAGGTTACTGTGGTCTTTTCCGTAGGCTTTTCTTTCCACGGGTAAACCTCACCTGTTCTATCCCCTTTACACTTCATATTGACATTTCTGTGATAACGATCCCTATTGATCAATTTTTTTGCTCTCCCCCCACCTTTTTTTTTATTAACCCTCCCTTTTTTCTGTCTCTCTTTTCCTTTTACGATCCCTTTTGATCGAAAAACCCACCTCCTTTACCCCCAAAAGAAAAGCTCTACCTTGTAATTTGTTCTATCTGTGTGCAGCCCTGTGTGGCTAATAAAGAAACATATCTATATCTGTCTGTCTGCCTGTCTGCTGTCTGTCTATCTGTCTATCTGTCTATCTATCTATCCTTCTCTCTCTCTCTCTGTCTAGATATATACCCGCATACTTAACAACATATATGTGTATGTGTGTATGTATATATATATATATATATATATATATATATATATATATATATATATATATATATATATATATATATATCTATATATATATATATATAATACATACATACATACATACATACATGCTACATACATACATATATTTATTTACACACAAACCTGTAATGTCTTTTGGAGGATCCATTTTGTCAATAATTACATATGCACTGGCTATATATATAATATGCTTCTTTTATTTATATTAATTAACAATTAAACTAATTTATTGCCAAAGTGACCCACCCATGGTACAAACAGTCATGTCTAAGCACACAATTACTCGCCGAAAATCCTGCAAAACAAAGACAAAACCTAAATAATTATACTTAATTTATATTATAAAGTTCTTAATTGTTTACAATTTTAGTTAATTACTACAAGTGCACACATACACAGTCGCACAGAAATATGTGTACGTATATGTATGTATGAATGTATATATGTATGTATGTACGTACGTACCTTCGTACATTTGTACCTATGTATGGTATGTTATGTATGTATGTATGTATGTATGTATGTATGAATGTTTGCATGTATGAATGTATTTGTGTATGTATGAATGTATGTATGTATGTATGTATGTATGTACGTACGTACGTTCGTACCTATGTATATGTGTATGTCTGTATGAATGTATGAATGTTTGTCTGTATGTATGTACGTATGTACGTTCGTACCTATGTATATATGTATGTATTATGAATATATATGTATGTATGTATATACGTATGTACGTTCATATCTATGCATGTATGTATGTATGTATGTATGTATGTATATATGTATGTATGTATATATATGTATGTAGGTACGTATGTACGTACGTTCATACCTCTGTATGTGTATATGTATGTATGTATGTATGTATGTATGTATATATGTATGTATGTATATATGTATGTATATATGCATGTATGTATATGTATGTAGTATGTATGTATGTATGTATGTAGTATGTATGTATGCATGTGTGTATTTATGTATATATGTATGTATGTATACATGTACGTACGTATGTATATGGCTATTAATTAGCGCGCACAAGGGCACGTATATAGTTAAGCGCACGTTACATTGTTTCCAAAAAGCAATTGTAAAGAATGAAAATTTAAAACTGTTGCTTGCTCTATTTTGCAATATGTGTGACGTGCGTTTGTATGACTGTTGATAATTAATAACTAGATTGCTGTTAATTAAATTAATATTGACGGCGTAAATAAATAACTTTATGTATGAAATAATAATTGTGAACGAAATTAATCAAATAGATAATTCAAATAGCAAAATTTTAGACTGCAATGAATTTTGGAGAAATATCCAAATATCTGAAAATTGAAGTACTGTATTTAAATCACGATTTTATTGTCACCATTGTCGTCGACGTCGTCATCGTTACCATAACAGCCATCTTTCTCCACCTCTTCTTAATCATCGTCGTCGTCGTCGTCGTCGCCGTAATCGTTATCATCATCATCATCATCGTCATCGTCGCCATCATCATCATCGCCGTCGTCATCATCATCATCATCATCGTCATCATCATCATCATCATCATCGCCGTCGTCATCGTCGTCATCATCATCATCATCATCATCATCATCATCATCCAATGTCGTCATCGTCGTCGTTGTCATCCGCCTCCTCCTCCTCCTCCTCCTCCTTATCATCATCATCGCCGTCGCCGTCGCCGCCGCCGCCGTCGTCATCATCATCGTCATCATCATTACCATCATCATCATCATCGAGAGAGAGAGAGAGGAGAGAGAGAAAGAGAGAGATTAAAATTTATTAATGGAAGATAAGTTACATGAGCACTTTTCCTCTCCTTACACACATATAGAAATATACTCACACCCATAAAAAGAGGGGGAGAAAGAGGGGAAGGAAAAAGGAGAGAAGTAGAGTGAGACGAAAAGAAAAGGAGAGGAATAGAGAGAGAGAGGGGAAAGAAAGAGAGAAAGAGAGAACGAGAGAAACGTTAAAAACAAACTTTAAAACAACTGATGTTAAATACTCCAGAATTGGATCAGCGGTGCAAAATAGGCGGCGCCAAAATGGCTGTGCCAGGACGTCTCTTACCTGGGTGTAGGGTGTGAAAGGAGATGCCGGAGACTATAGCTTCAGTCTTTAACGTAGTTGCGTCTGTTAGTTTAGGGATGACTCACATGTTCTGCAAAGGTTAAAGAGCATAGGCGCAGGAGTGGCTGTGTGGTAAGTAGCTTGCTTACCAACCACATGATTCCGGGTTCAGTCCCACTGCGTGGCACCTTGGGCAAGTGTCTTCTACTATAGTCTCGGGCTGATCAAAGCCTTGTGAGTGGATTTGGTTGACGGAAACTTAAAGAAGCCTGTCGTATATATGAATATGTATATATATATATATGTGTGAGTGTTTGTGTCTGCCCAAACATTGCTTGACAACCAATGCTGGTGTGTTCACGTTCCCGTAACTTAGCCAAAGAGACGGGCTCGATTTGCTAGCCTAAAGGCGGTGCTCCAGCATGGCCACAATCAAATGACTGAAACAAGTAAACGAGTAAGGGAGTAAAAGAGAGCATAGAACTGACGGAGCTCCAACGGGTAGCCATACGGTTGCGAATGTGGTGGTGGTGATGGGGCAGTGAGTAGTATTTACGATGCTGATGGTTTGGTAGGAGCTGAGTTTGGAGGTGAGAAATAGCTGAAAGGTGTTTGATGTGTCTGTTTGTCGGCTGGGAATGTATGAAAAGGATGAAACTAGTTGATGTAAACAAATTGAAAATTGCAAAAGATTTCTGCATCGGCGTTTCAGTAAGGAATTTGTTTCCACTATGTCCCTTGCAATGCTTTCTGTTATCTCCCACAACTTTTCTTATCTGTTATAAGGGACATGTAGACGTTCAATAAAAGATTATCTCTCTTCCATATACTTCTTTCAACAAAAAGGCACAAGGTCTAAAATTTTTTGTTAGGTTGGGGCTTGTATTGATGGTATTTATTTTATTGACCTGAAACAAGGATGAAAGGTAAAGTCGACTTAGCGGAATTTGAACTCAGAAACGTAAAAGAAGAAATACCGCTAAGAATGTTGTCCGACTTGCTGACGATTCTTCCAGCTCGCTGCCCTGGCGTTTCCGATATAATGCTATTGGGTTGGTGCATAATTATTGCGGTTTTTTTTCAACAAATTTTAACAAAAACAATATTTAACAAAAATATCTTTAAATGACGGTCTGACCTTCTGCCAAGCAAATGGGAAGCAGTAATTGAAGAAGATGGTGAATATGCTCCAGAATAATCATTTAACGATGTTTTTGTTACATGTTGTTATTGTTTTTGTTGAATCTACTTCAATTACTTCAATTACTGCTTTCCATTTGCTTGGCAGACGGTCAGACCGCCATTTAAAGATGTTTTTGTCAAATATTGTTATTGTTTTTGTTGAAAAAAAGCCGCAGTAATTGTGCACCAACCCAATAAAAAACAACATAAAAACATGTGACAAAAGCTACACCCTCGTAGCTGTGAGGATAGCTTG
>NW_021836327.1:0-24710 GCF_006345805.1 Octopus sinensis
ACGTTCTGAGTTCAAATTCCACCGAGGTCGCCTTTGCCTTTCATCCTTTCTGGGTCAATAAATTAAGTACCAGTTATGCACTGCGGTCGATGTAATCGACTTAATCTCTTTGTCTGTCATTGTTTGTCCCTTTTATGTTTAGCCCCTTGTGGGCAATAAAGAAATATATATATATATATATATATACATACATACATACATACATACATACATACACCCAACCACTTATACATATCTTTTGCTATAATGACTATATATGTCACTCGAATACAGAAGTTGTAATGGGTTATTTAATTGATGTATGCATATGTGTATACATATGTAATGCACACATATATAATGCACACATACACACACAGACCCAGCCAGTGATTGGACTACTACGAAATTTTACAAACTACTAAAAAATAGCACTCAATTTTCATTGAAACTATTTCACATTGTTATAAACATAGAAGCAATTTTAAAACAAATAGCCTTTGCCATAGATAAGGGTTGGACCACACCGACTGTAAGGTGTCATGGTTGCAACATATGTGTGTTTGTGTATCTGACCATATGATCGTTCTTTCCATATAATCATTTACATATATCTAGGAATATCTGAAAAGAATATTTTACTAAATACTACAGGTATCACATTGATACTGAACAGTTCTGGAGGTGAAAAACCCCCAAGGCGAACCGAAAAGAATAGGAGACAAAGAAATAAGGCCAAGTGCACTGTGCGATATTCTGACAGGTAAATATTATCTATCTGTCTGTCTGTCTGTCTGTCTGTCTGTCTGTCTGTCTGTCTGTCTGTCTGTCTATCTATCTATCTATCTATCTATCTATCTGTCAGTCAGTCTGTCTGTCTGTCTGTCTGTCTGTCTGTCTCTAAATCTGCCTATGTATGTATATATGTTTTGATCAATGAGACGAACAGATGGAAGTTACGGTAATTTTATTAATCCTTACAATTGTTTCGACCAATGTAACGTCGATCCCTCACGAATGGTGTAATTGTCGACATCTTTACGTTAGAGCTAGTATCAGATTTTGTGTTATAAAGTTCATTATAAAAGTTTGTGTGGGTAGATTTCTTAAGCCTGAGTGTAGAACCATCAATGGCGGCTATAGTCGAACCTAAATTCGGAGTAGTAGAGTACGACACTTTCAGAGAGAATTTGCTAAAAATACGGTAGTATTTATGATTTTTAGGAAAATTTTCCTTCATTATCTTAAAAAATAATTTGGGCAAACATTTGACCTGAAGAGAAGAGGGCGGGGTAAACCATGGAATTTCACGTTTCCTTGGCTGAATATCCACTCGTCCGCTGATGAATTTGAAATTCTAATCGAGATAGCCATTACCATACCATTGAGGGATGATCTAGGATGATTAGAAAGAACGTTTAGTCAATGCAGGGTTTTGGTTTGGTTTTGTATATGGATGGTGGAAATTAGTGTTAAGATTAATATAGTCTCCTTATAAAAATATTATATGTAGCATTATGTGTATGTGTGTGCGTGCGCGCGCGCGCGCGCGCGTGTGTGTGTGTGTGTGTACATATATCAAACTATCTATATATCTAACTGACATCGGCTGTCCGTCGTAAGTCGATGTTGACGGCTCTTTTCAGAAAAAAGGGCTTCCCATTAAGGCGTTGTCACTGTCCTTGAAAATGGACCCTACGGAAACTTGCACCACTGTGTGAGACTGCTGATACTTAGAGCCCTGTGTGCAAATCTGTATCATGTTTGTAAAACAATCTTAGCAACATGTTACATTTATTTTTACGAGAAGTTTTTCGCTTGATCACTGTCTATTACAAAGTGAAAGTAATAATATTACGACGCAGTTTTATTAAACAAAATGAAAGTAAAATATCACAACGAAAATTATGAATTGCTTTACTCTAATTCAATGAATAAATTCATGTGAATCGGTAAAACAGGTATGTAATTGATTTAAAAGGGAAACGTCCTTAAAAGTCTTTGCAAAAATTTACGCAAAAAGACCAAATCGATAATACGTGAGGGTATGGGATAGGATTTAAGGTTAGGATTCAGGATAGGTTTAGGGTTTAGTATTAGAGCCGACGTTACTGCTAAGTTTTGGAATTAAGGATAGGATTAGGGTTAAGATCAAGATGATGTTAAGAAAAATATTGAAAACATTTGTATAAATTGCTAGGGGGTGTATGAATTCAATTTTTCACGTAGCCAATTTTTTGTATTAGGCAAGTAAACAGTAAATTTTGTCTAATGGTTACTCGGCATGTTTGTATGAAACAGTTTTGTGTGAATTGAAAGCAAAGTAGATTTTTCGTTTGACTATTTGTTTTTTTAACTATATTCATTGATGTAGTCTGGCAGCCGTTTTGTGTCATGAAATTTTAGTTTAAATGGTTGCTTTGATATTAGATTTACTTATGTTTATGTCCAAATTTCAGAAACCAAATTTATGAAACCAAATTTCGGACATCAAATTTATGAAAACATATTTTTGAAACTAAATTTATGAAACCAAATTTATGAATCCAACGAAACCAAATTAGGAAACTAATGAAACCACATTTACGAAACCAAATTCAGAGCTTACCAAACACAAACGCAAGCACACACTTCTTATTTTCGGGGACGGACTACATAGACTGTGATTGCTACACACCTCGAATTAAAGTCGAGGACGAACCACAAATTAAAAAGAAAGCGCAGATGTAAATCATACACCCTCAGATCAACATACGCTTCGGGAAACAGAAAATGCGCGTATCTTTGTAATTTTGGCTGGTTATACTGGTTATACTCGAGATTGCTCCAATCTGGCCAGCACCAAGGAAAAACTAATCTAAGAGCATTAGATTCCTTGGAATCAAGCAGCGAATGTATATAAAAACAAGGACGGAAAAAAACGGACAAGGTTACAGAAATAGAGTTGCACAAACAACACCAACTCAACCAGCCCCACAACCGGAAAGGGACAAAGGGCAAAGTAGTTGACCCTGCGGAATATGGACACAGGACATAAAGATGGGTGAAATGCCGCTAAGCATTATGTATATCATGCTAACGATTCTATCAGCTGCAGAATACGGATATTAACAACGTTGAAAAGGTGATTTTTATGAGTGAACATTTCTTGGAGTTTTATGAATACCTGCGTGAATCAGTGCAGGTATACAGGTGTATACATGTATTTGAAAGCACTCACGTAATGTGTGTATATGTCTCTTTATTACAGAGGTGAAGGCGTGTCTAGTTATTCAACAAATACATATAACAAAACCATATATAGAGATAGATTAATGGATACATTTATAGACAGATATGTATGTATGTATGTATGTAGTATGTATGTATGTATGTATGTATGTATGTATGTATGTATGTATGTGTGTGTGTGTGTGTGTGTGTATGGTAAACGACTCGATGTAGTTGATCAGTTAGTCTACATACACACATACACAGAAACTGGTATACTTTGCAATCACACACAAATAAAAAGAAAAATCACTGGACCGTGTCACCTTTACATAGAAAACAAGGCAGGTACGTGGTGGGGTCCTGTGTATATATACAGACATTTTCCTTCAAAGGTTACAATTGAATGCTGCATTTACCATTGCACAGACCTCCTCCACAACGCACAATTTGGGGCTTGAGTATATCTCAAAGAGAAACGACAAAGTTAGCAATAGAAAAGGAAGAAAAACCTCACGGTGAAATATTCTACAGGTAACCATTACCTTTCTATCTATCTATCTATCTATCTATCTATCTATCTATCTATCTATCTATCTATCTATAAAACACCCTAATTTCCTTTGCTTGCATGGGCCAGACAGATTTTGTACGGCCGGAGGTCCTTCCTATCGCTAATCCTCACCTCTTTGTAAGTCACACACACACACATATGGATATTCATGTACATACATACATCCTTGCTACATTCACCCATCTTTTGTTGAAGCATTCAGTAGACAAAACGTTCCTCTCTACTCTTACCTTCCTCTTCAAGTGATACTTGAAGAAGTTGATGAGAGATTCACCAGAGAGGAAAGTGTTTTGTCTCTTGGCCTTTCAGACGCGTCCACCATACACATTCTTTCGCCATAGCCACAAGTACGATGAAATTGGCTCTTCCTTCCCGTGACAATATCCACGATAGACTCGGTTGATAAACTGACATACGACAGTAGTCGTTCGACATAGGTCCACAGGTCGGAAATGTTTGGACATTGGACGATTGCGTGCAGAAGAGTTTTGTCGCTCTGTCCGCATCTCGGCCCCGTGCTTGTCGAGCCATGCCTATAGAGTTTATCCCGAACGGGTAGCGCTTCTCGATAGCACTGCCAGGCCAGGGATCTCTGGAAGTTGTTCATAGGTCCCGGCCTGAAAGTCGTCTTCAACATGCGGGTCAGGTATTCCTCATCGACATCGGCTCGAGATAGTCGTCGTACCTTCCCTCCACTAATCCCCTATAGAATTCTTTGGTTGTGTTACAGTCGCTCAAGGTCGACCCGGGACGGCATAGTTGTTCGAGATCAACGCGACACACGCAGTGCCATTCGCCTTTCCTCGGCCTCTTTTTGATCCACGACTGCACCGCGGTCATGGAGGCGAGCTGCGGGAAAGCGTGCCTCACAAACGGCGACCACACCTGTTCACCGTCGTCTACGTAGAGCCGGAGATGTCGCAGTCTCAGCGCATGAATGCGTTCTAGTTTGGTGATGGTAGGGTCGGGACAAGGCACGACGGTCAGGCGGTAGTAGATGATGGACGCGATGTACGTATTCGCCACCACCGCCCAACCTTTTAGGGACAGTTTCCTCTCGGCCCATTGCCGGGCGAGAGTGACCACCCTACTCGTTATCTCGTTTCAGTTCTTCTCCATTTGGAGGTCCGGACCGAACCAGACCCCGAGCAACTCAACCGGGCCGTCCGTCCAGCGTCCCACGCCGGAGGTGCTGGTGGACGGCATGGGCTTGCTTCTTCAGGTGCCTAGTTGCAAGTCCACTGACTTTTCCCGGTTGATTTTCGCTCCTGTCACCGCTTCGTAGTCTTTAAGTGTCTCGCCGACCAGCTCCATGTCAATAGATTGATAGAAGGATATATAGACAAAAAAGGTTCACATAGAGACAGGCGGGTAGACAGACAGACAGACAGACAGACAGGCAGACAGATGGATAGATAGATAGATAGATAGATAGATAGAGATAGATAGATAGATAGATAGATAGATAGATAGATAGATAGATAGATAGGCGGGTAGACAACTGACAGACAAAGAAAGAGAGCGACAGAGAGAGAGAGATAGGTCATATGCACTATATAAGCTTTTCTGAGAATTGAAACATTTATGGAGTTACGACGAATTTTTCATATCAACTTTATTGGAATTTTACAAGTATGGGCGTGATTAAAACCTTTGTATACCTGATTGTGTAATCTATATACACTTCGAAAGTGTGTATATATGACTCTTCAATACAGGACTGAATATGTTTATGCTTATACAACATGTATATGTATGTATGTATACAGCATCCGCTTTCATACACACACATACACACTAGTAATACAGAAAACGAGGCTGCTTTGTGAGGATTGTTGAGGTGTGTGCATGGGTGTGTGTGGTAGCGCCTCTAAAACATTTTCACTTTTTCTTTATTGCAGATCTCAACTTTACAGCTGACGGTTGTAAGTTCGAAAGATCTCAAAGAGAGAAGAATATAAACAAAGAAAGCAGAACAATAAGAGCAAGCGTAGTCAAATATTCTAAAAGGTATTATCTATCTATCTATCTATCTATCTATCTATCTATAATCTATCTATCTATCTATCTATCTATCTATCTATCTATCTATCTATCTATCTATCTATCTATCTATCTATCTATCTATCTATCTATCTATCTATCTATCAATCGAGATTGACAGATCAGCTGGTAAGTTATTGCTTATTTTAATGTGTTTTTGAAAAAGTTTCGTTTTAATTTTTGCACACGGAGTGTGTAAGACACTCAGCTTTCGTCTGGGTGTGTTTCCCAGAAGGGATTTTGCCCCTAGGGGCAATTTCAGCCTCGAATATATATCAAAATTTTTGCTGCAATAACTTGGTTTTTCATACAATGTCGGCGAAGCGTTTCTCTTAACACCCAGACGCTGTTCCCTCTCGCTCGTTTGCATCCATTGTTTACATTTTACATTGTCGAAGTTTTTCAACTTTTCAAACGCCCAACTTTCGTTTGAGCCTTTTTTAAATACAGAATTCGCCCCTAGGGGCATTTTCATCAATTTATCTTTATTTTTCTTGAAAAAAAAAAATAATGTCGAGAAATCTTATCGTAGAAAAATATTCTACGATCTTTTCTAAGATTTTCCTGTTTTGGAAAATACAGTCAACAAAGACGCTGATAGAAAGAAAGATAAAACTGAAATCAACACCACCAACATAAATGATAGAACTAAAATTGACACAACAACCATTAACAACAACAACAAGAATAACAACAACAAAAATGAAATAAATATAATCGACCACAATTTGATTATCTCATCCAATATTAACATGACAAAAGTAACAGTACCTGAAAAAGCTACAACCAAGAATAATTCTAATACAACAACAACAAAAACACACAACGACAACAACTGCCAGAATAGAACTGTGAATTTCGCTGACACCCTGCGTCAGAAAAAGAAATTATACAGTTCACAAATGAAGAGTTGATAGAGACAAGATCACTCTCCACAACCTCAGGGCAAGATTTAATATTACATACACCACAACATATTAAAGAAGAAATAGAAAAAAGAACAGTTATATATAGAATTATTAGAAAAAACAAAACGAATAAATAACCAAAACGGAAGTAGAAAAATGCGCGATAAAAATAATGAAAATAAAAGAGTATATAAACTGGGGCCCCCAGTTTAATACAGTGGTAGTCCGCTTCCATAATCAGGAAGAAGCAAAAGCCCACTCGACAGAAACTTTACAAAACGATGAACTAATAATGATTCCTTATTACAGAAACCAAAGAGTCAGTAAAATTAAAATAAAAAATGTACCGCCGGAGATACAAAACAAATGGATAACATCGGCGATATGTTATCACCTAAAAACAATAAACATTTTGGAAATCACAGTGTTCAAAGATGATAATTGGGGTGGTAAATCGATAGAGGTAACCATTCAAATCAATGGGTCCTCTATCGAGGACCTACCCAATAACATTCATTTGGAAAATGGGCAAAGCCTATATGTGGTAGCAGAAGGGAAAAAGCCAAGATGCTACAGCTGTGGCAGCCCAGAACACTTAATTGCGAAGTGCGTTCTGGGACAGAAAAAAAAAAAACAAGAAAGAACAAATCAGAAAACAAATAAAAAAACCTTTGTTACCAACACCACCACACCCAATTATGGAACAATGCCAACAAAAACAACAAACCAGCAAACAAACCCCAACAACATCACCAAGAAACGAAACAGCACCAACACAATTACCGTTGACGTCGCAACCAATTAAAGATGCGAAACCAAAACCAACACCAAAAGACAGACCAACACCAGCACCAAGAACGACAACTAAGAAAACAGAAAACAGTGACGAGAAGACAAATTCTACCCCTAACACCACAACAACACTTTCTACAAACATACATATTAACGCAAATGCTTTGCCTTTACTCCCTTCTGGTTCGTCAGACTCTTCGTCCAACGACGAAAGTTCGACGGAATGGCAAATAGTCACACAGGGGGTAAAAGGAAAAGATAAAAAAGCCCACCAAACAAGCAAGTAAAGCAGAGAGATATTTAATTCCTGACAGCCCCCCCTTCCCCTTAGACAATCAAAACATCAATGAACCCGTAAAACCACACACACATCTAACAGCAATAGACACGGACAATAAAAAACTAATGGAATACATTGCATCCAATACGAACATCCGTGAAGATGACTTTAAAGTAAATAATCATCCACGCACAACAGCACCGAAACACATAAGAATTGTACACATAACACAAACACAACACCGCACACTGAAAACCATATTTCCAAATGCGGTAGGCGGGTTTCAAAGATACCTCTCCAAAAAACTATACAAACACCTCATCAAATACATTTCAAAAGAAGAAAAAAAACTGAAACTTTCGAAATGAGTAAGAGACCTTCCCTCTTGCCTCTTGTCACTTTCAATGTAGTGTGTGAAACACAAATTTCTTAAACATCAATTATGCTTAAATTAGGTTGTGTGAATGCGCGTGGCTTGGCGTCGGCTTGGAAGCAAGTTTACCTTCTAAACGACATCAAGTCACTGAACGTGGATATAGTAGCTATCAGTGAAACCAGACTCAGCAAGCCGCGGGCCCTCGCGTCCATGTTTGACGATCAATTCGACATTTATTTTTCTCCCTGTCTGCCGAACATGGGTGGTGGAGGTACCGCGGTGCTTTTTCGAAAGAGTCTAAATGTAAAAGTAAGAACAATATTCCTAGACACGGAAGGTAGGCTGGTTGTCTTGGACGTGGATGGCAGAAATGGGTGTGCATTCCGTCTGATGGCAGTTTATGCACCGTCTTTAACGAGTCGGGCGGATTTCTTCAGACGTCTAGAGGTTTTCCTGGGTACGTCTAAACCTTTACTGTTAGTAGGGGATTGGAACGCTACCTTGGACACGCATCTAGACTATGTGGGAATGGATAGGAATAGAAGGGGGTGTAAGAGCCTCAAAGACCTGCTCAGACGTTTCCATTTGTCTGACAGATTCCGACTCAACTATCCGAACGCGCCAACGTGGACTTGGACAAACCGCGTCGGATCGTCGTGATCTTATCTAGATAGAATTCTATGCAGGACAGCAGATAGGGATAGTGTAGGATGTCCACAATTTAAAATAGTGAGCTACACAGATCACAAATCTGTGACGTGTACGCTCGACTTGGATAAGACACATAGGCAGGGTTCCGGTTACTGGAAACTGAATACGTCGCTCTTAGCGCAACAGGTTTACAGGAACCGGATTAGCGAGTTAATTAAGAGGGCGTTGGCGGTAGCCGTCGTTAACAACCGCTGGTGGTACGCCCTGTAAATAGCAATAAAATCGGAATCAATTAGGTTTAGCAAGGAATTAGCGATAGATCGAAATAGAGTAGAGGGAGACTTGGTTAAGAAACTAGAAGAGGCACTTACCACTGGCAGCGCAACCAACGTGCTGGCTGCGAGGATGGCCCTCGACCAACACCTCAACGCCAAACACGAAGGTTGCGTCGTCAGAGCAAAAATGCGTGCCTTAATGAACGAAGGGATCGAAGCTGCAGGAGAGGCCCGGGTAGTGGAGGCGCAGCGTGGCAACAGAGCCACCATTCGGTCTCTAATTGATCAACAGGGATGCAGTTTACTCGAACCCGAAAGGATGTGTGAGGCCTTTCAACAGCACTTTGCTCGACTGTTTGGTGCGAGTGGTGGGTCGGAACGCGGAATGAATTTCAGTGCCTACCTGACCGACCTGCCGCGGCTCTCGGCAAGAGAAGCGGAGTGTTGTGAAAGGCCTATCACAGCAGCGAGGGATAAGTCGCCTGGATTGGATGGTTTACCCTACGAGCTGTATTGTCAAATGCCAGACTTGTTTGGCGACCTCTTGGCATCAGTCTACTGCAACTGGCAACAAAACGGGAGAATCCTCGGTTTCGTGAGCCGAGGTGCAGTGACGTTGCTGAAGAAAGACCCAAACAAGGGGAATTTTATAGATAATTTCAGGCCCATCTCTCTGCTCAACGCAGATTTGAAAATTTTGGCCAAAGTAATAGCCGAGAGGTTGACGCTTGTCATTGGTAAACTGGTCGACAGGGCGCAAACATGCGCCGTGCCGGGTAGAACCATACATGACAACCTCCATCTGATGCGCTACATTGTGGACAGGGTAGTTAAGGATCCTGGCATGGGTGGGGCGCTGATCAATTTGGATCAGTCTAAAGCCTTCGATAGGGTCGACCATCGGTACTTGGCGGCCGTCCTCAGGGCGGCTGGCTTCAGTCCTGTCTTCCGCGGTTGGATCGCTGCCTTGTATAGCGGCATCCGATCGGTGATTCGGGTGAACGGTCACTGTCGAAACCGTTTGACATCACGCGTTCGGTCCGTTAGGGGTGTCCCCTGTCGGCGCTTCTGTATGTATTGACTCTCGAGCCGCTACTGCGGAAGCTGGCGACACTGAGGGGCTTCCCACGGGAACTGGGTTGCGGGACGAGCGTGTCGGCATATGCGGACGATGTCAGCGTCATAGTGTCGAGCGACAAACACATCCAGATGATAGGCGAGACACTAAGAAAATACGAAACGGTGACGGGAGCGAAGATTAACCCGGAAAAGTCAGTGGGTTTGCTACTCGGCACCTGGAGAAGCAAGCCCATGCCGTCCGACTGCGGCTCAGTAGTGGGACGCTGGACGGACGGACCGGTTAAATTTCTAGGGGTCTGGTTCAGTCCGGACCTCCAAATGGATAAGAACTGGGACGAGATCACGAGTAGAGTGGTCGCTCTCAGCCAAACATGGGCTGAGAGAAAGCTGTCTCTAAAAGGCCGGGCGGAGGTGGCGAACGCGTACATCGCATCCGTCATCGATTACCGCCTGACCGTCGTGCCTTGTCCCGACGCCACCATCACCAAACTGGAACGCATACTCATCCGCTTTCTGTGGAAGGGTGGCGTTCCGATGGTGAGGAGGTCCATTTGCTGTTAACATCCGTTGAATGGAGGACTGGGCATGCCGTGGCTGATGATGCGCAGGCATGCGCTGAGACTGCGGCATCTCTGGAATTTCATCGACGACGGTGAACAGGTGTGGGCGCCGTTTGTGAGGCGCGCCTTCCCGCGCAGCTCGTCTCACTGACCGAACTGCAAACGTGGATCAGGAAGAGAGCGAAACTGGGCGATTGGCTCCGAGAGTGTCGCCAAGCTCTACAGCAGCTCTGCCGACCGGAGTCAAACTTGTGCAACTTACAAACGACTAAAGCGTTCTATAGAGGACTAGTGGAGGGGAGGTCCGACGACACACTCGGAGCAAACCTGGGCGTCGACGAGAAATTCCTAACCCGCCTGTTCAGGACGACGTTCGGGCCGGGGCCTATGGATAACTTCCAGAAATCCCTGGCTTGGCAGTGCTATCGAGACGCACTACCTGTTCGAGAGAAGAGCTACAGACACGGTTCGAAAACCATCACCGGACCGATCTGCCCGAGATGCGGTCAGAGCGATGAAACCGTTCAGCACGCACTCGTGCAGTGTCCAGATATTTCAGAGCTGTGGACCTTCGTCGAAATGCTGTAGGTCGGGCCCGCCTATCGGCCGAGTCTATCGTGAATATTGTTCCACCACCTTCCTTTAAACGGGAAGGGACAACGGTTTTCGTTACGCTGATGGCTATGGCGAAAGAATGTGTGTGGTGGACGCGTTTGAAAGGACTGCAAACAAACACCTTCCTCTCTGGTCAGTCTTTCGTCAACTTTTTCAAGTACCACTTGAAAAGGAGGATGAGAATAGAGAGGAGGCTTTGTCGAACGAATGTTTTAATAAAAAGTGGGTAAAAGTGGCAAAATGGTCAGTATGAAAGACGACACTATTTTAAGCATAAATCTGTAACCAAGAGACAACGAGGGTAAGCGACTTACTCATGTGTTCTTTTTCGAATTGTCTGAGGTGACCTTGGTCATTTTTGTAGGTTTTTCTTTCCAAGGCTACACCTAAACTGTGAACATTATATAATATAATATATATATATATATTTATATATAGAGGGCATTATACATACATGCCAGGAGGCATTCTTCATACACGCCATACGCTAAGAGGGACAATCAGTCATTTCTACTACAAAAATATTACTAATCCCACCGAATGGTAGAAATGACTGATTGTCCCTCTAGCGTATGCGTTTATGTAGAATGCCTCCTGGCATGTATGTATAATGCCCTCTATATAATAAATTAATATGTTCAATAGAATAATTAGTTTCGAATTTTTCTCTTATGAGGTTTTTACGCTATCTACCTGACAATTTCTTGTTAAGTTTTTCCTTATAAGTAGTTGTCCTTAATTGCTAAATTTTATTCCGAAAAACCTTTTCCTCTCCCAAATGCAATTCGTAAAAGTTTGCCATCATCCGTATAGTATATATAAATTCAACATTTGCTTCGTTGATGTTGATCAGTTGGCTGATCGGCTTAAGCGAAGCGGGGTCGTTTGTTTATTTATTTATGGTATATTCAGGCCTGCTGATGATTACGTAAGTATGAAATCACTGTGATACAGGTCTATATATTTTTTAAATGTCTTTCTTTGAAAAATGCATTCGGTGGGATAGTAATATTTTTTGGTAGAAATGACTGATTGTCCCTCTTACGTATGGCGTGTATGTAGAATGCCTCCTGGCATGTATGTATAATGCCCTCTATATATAATACTAAATATGTTCAATAAAAAATTATTTTCGAATTTTTTTCTCTATGAGTTTTTTTACGCTATCTACCTGACATATTCTTGTTAAATTTCCTATTAAGTAGTTGTCCTTAATTGCTAATATTATATATATCTTATATCTATAAATATATATATATTGCTTTTTATACACCACACAACCCACAGATCCCTATTGACCAACGTTTTTTTTCTTTGCCACCCATATCCCCCTCGAAAGAAAAAATTCTACATTGTATTTCGTCCATTTTTATTCTGTGTTTAGCCCTGTGGGTGCTACAATAAAAAGTTATCTATCTATCTATCTATCTATCTATCTATCTATCTGTCTGTCTATCTATCTATCCATTTATTTATTATCTATCTGTCTGTTTATTTAATTATCTGTCCATGTAATTATTTATCTGTTTGTCTGTCTATCTAATTATCTATTTGTCTGTTAATGTATATATGTATCTATCTATCTATCTATCTATCTATCTATCTATCTATCTATCTATCTATCTATCTATCTATCTATCTAATTATATATCGGTCTGTCTATCTTTCTATCTAATTATATATCTGTCTGTCTATCTTTCTATCTAATTATATATCGGTCTGTCTGTCTTTCTATCTAATTATCTATCTGTCTGTCTGTCTTTCTATCTAATTATATATCGGTCTGTCTATCTTTCTATCTAATTATATATCGGTCTGTCTGTCTTTCTATCTAATTATCTATCTGTCTGTCTGTCTTTCTATCTAATTATATATCGGTCTGTCTATCTTTCTATCTAATTATATATCGGTCTGTCTGTCTTTCTATCTAATTATCTATCTGTCGATCGATATACCTGATCAGTCTATGTGTGTCTATCACATTAAGGGTTAAAACGTGTATGCATTTCATGTTTGACTGTCCTTGTACCTTCTCCTTTGTCTTCTGCCCTGTGTGGCAAATGAAGGAAAGTTCGCGCAATTCCACAGTTCGTGTGTTGGAGTTCAAAGAGCAGAGTTTGAGTTGCGTGTTGGATTGTTGGTTCTTAAAAGAGATGGTACGTTACGTGTGATTACTGCCGTTTGTATAAACTATATTCTATTACGCTATTGCAGTGTGCTCGCGTATCGATAACATAAAACACTGTATATATGTATGATGTAATATATATTATATATATATATATATATATATATATATATATATATATATATATATATATAATATTAATTAGAGACAAAACCACTATTTTGCAAAACAAACAAGAGACTTAATCAATACATAAAATTTTAATAAAAAGTAAAAAAAAAAAACCGCCACTCAAATTGTTTCATGTCTTCAATGACAATCTTCAGGTGGATTTCCGATTTTCATAAATTGAAACTGATTTGAAAATCGGAAATCCACCTGAAGATTGTCATTAGAAGACATGAAACAATTGTAGTGGCGTTTTTTTTACTTTTTATTAAATTTTATGTATTGATTAAGTCTTTCCTTTTTGTTGTTTTTGCAAAATAGTGGTTTTGTCTCTAATTAATATTATATAATATTTTACTATAAAATTGGATTTAATCCTAAATCTGATTTTTTTTTTCCCTGTAACTTTGGATTATTCCCTAATATTATTATTATATATATATAATATATATATATTATATATATACATATCTATATATATATATGTATGTATATATATATATATATATGTGTGTAATATATAATATTTCTATATATATATACTATATATATATATAATATATATATGTGTGTGTGTGTGTGGTGTGTGTGTGTGTGTGGGCGCAATGGCCCAGTGGTTAGGGTAGCGGACTCGCGGCGTAGGATCGCGGTTTCGATTCCCATACCCGGCGTTTGTGAGTATTTATTAAGCGAAAACACCTAAAGCTCCACGAGGCTCCGGTATGATCCCTGCTGTACTCTTTCGCCGCAACTTTCTCTCACTCTTTCTTCTGTTGGCCTGGTCGCTTAGCCAGTGGGGTGGCGTTATTTGAAGGCTAAAACAATGCGAAGCGCATTGTGACCAGCGATGTGTAGCAACATCTGATAGCCTGGTCGGTCACATGATGAAGATAGATAGATAATTTGTCTACCCATCCGTTCTCTGGCTATCTAACTATATCTGTCCTTCTATCTGTTTATCTGTCAGTCTGTCTGTCTATCTATGTAACCATCAGTCTGTTTCACCAAATATCTATTTATCTATCTATCCATGGGTGAATGTAGCAAGGATGGCACGTATGAATGACGAAGCCACCTTGAGCATAATCCTATGAACCCAGAAATTGAAAACAGTGGGTTACCCACTTGCAAACAAATGTGGTAACATATAACAATATTAACCGAGGTTACCGTGGTCTTTTTCGTAGGCTTTTCTTCCCACGGATAAACATTATCTGCTTCCCCCTTTACACCGTACATCATGACACTGTGATACACGATGCCTATTGATCATTTTTTTTCCTCTTCCCCTTTTTCCTTTTTTCTTCTTTTTTTCTTTTTTCTTTTCTTTTGTTTCTTTTCCTTTGTTTCTTTTTTCCCTTTTACAATCCCTTTTGATCGAAAAACTACGCCACTTTTTTTTTTTACATCCGCAAAAAGAAAAGCTCTACCTTGTAATTTGTCCCATCTGTGTGCAGCCCTGTGTGTCTTATAAAGAAACTTATCTATCTATCCATCTCTCTGCCTATCCGTTTCTCTGTCTCTCTATTTGTCTCTGTATCTACCTGCCTGCCTCCCTGTATATCTACCTAGCTATATTCCTATGTATGTATGCATGTATGTTTGTAGGTAGCATGTATACTCTCTCTTCTTACTCTTTTACTTGTTTCAGTCATATGACTGTGGTCATGCTGGAGTAGCGCCTTTAGTCGATCAAATCGACCCCAGGACTTATCTTTGTAAGCCTAGTACTTATTTTATCGGTCCCTTTTTTGCCGTACCGCTAAGTTACGGGGACGTAAGCACACCAGCATCGGTTGTCAAGCGATGTTGGGGGGACAAACACAGACACACAAACACGCACGTACATATATACTATTACTCTTACTCTTTTATTCTTTTACTTGTTTCAGTCATTTGACCGCGGCCATGCTGGAGCACCGCCTTTAATCGAGCAACTCAACCCCGGGACTTATTCTTTGTAAGCCCTAACTCTATCGGTCTCTTTTGCCGAACCGCTAAGTGACGGGGAATAACACACCAGCATCGGTTGTCAGGCAATGCTAGGGGGACGGGGACAAACACAGATACACAAACATATATATATATATATATATATATAGATATTTTTCCAGTTTCAGCTCATGAGCTGTGGCCATGCTGGGGCACCGCCATTTTATATATATAATATATATATATATATATATATATATATATATATATTATATATATATATATATATATATATATATATATTATATACGACGGGCTTCTTTTGTTTCCGTCTACCAAATCCACTCACAAGGCTTTGGTCGGTCCGAGGTTATAGTAGAAGACACTTACCCTAGGTGCCATGCAGTGGGACTGAACCCGGAACCATGTGGTTCGTAAGCAAGCTACTTACCACACAGCCACTCCTACGCCTGTATGTATATATGTTTCTATATATCTTTCTATCTTTCTATCCATCTATCTGCCTATCTATTTACCTATCCGTCTATCTATCAACCTACCTACCTACCTACCTACGGTTCTACTGTACTCCTGCTATGTCAATCAGGCAATTGTGATTTAAGGGATAATGGCTGCTATCTTTACAAAAACGAAATCAGCTGACAGAATAGAAATTGATTAATGGTTTTAATAATGGTTGTTTTTTAAATTTATTTAGTTATATCATTTAATTATTTATTTATTTATCTATTTATTTATTTGTTTTATAATTGCAGTGAGAATTTGCCGAGTGATTTGCTGCAGGAATTCTTGGTCGAGGAAAGTAACACCAAAAAGAAGCGCAATGGTTTTAGGACAGCACCTAGTTGCTATGACGGCAGCTTACGCTGGAATGCAGCTACTATCACATTTTCAGGGGTTTGCAGTAGTTAGGGTTTGTGTAGGGTTGCTGTAGGGGTTGTTGTAGGGATTTTTATAGGGGTTGCACTAACATGTTGTTGTGTAGTAATATTAAAACAATGAAACACTAAAGTCAGCAACTCCTTAAAAAGGATAGGGTGGAGGGCGTACACAAAGTAGAAATGGTAGGACATAAAGAAGATTCCATACAGATTAGCAAGGGGGGGGGTGCAGGTTGTAGCAACATGGCACTATTACTACGACTACTGTTATTACTAGCTACTACTAATATTACAACTAATACTACTAATACTACTATTAGTAGTGACTGGAATCTTCGGGACTTTCAAAATGGTCGATTGGTTAAGTTTAGAAGGAGACTAAGAAGATATCAATGCTACTAGTTAGAACATTAGTGTATTTAGAACTACTATAACAACTATCATAAACTGTACTACAAGAGGTGTGTGTGTGATGGGGGGTGGTCATGTGGACCGGATGACATAAACCTGTAATGGAAAGAGCGGCTTAGTCGCTCTCAACAAAAGCAAAGAAGACAGAACATTTTCTTTTAAACCTTTCTATCTTTGTTGTTATACTTTTCTTTAACATTTAACTCTATCATATATTCACTATATATATCCTATATATATATACATACATACATATATACAATATCATATATACTCTACATCATGTAATCGACTGTCCCCTCCCCCACAAAAGTTTTGGCCTTGTGCCTAAAGCAGAAAGAATTTGTAGTAGTAGTAGTAGTCGTAGCATTTCCTGCGACTTCGAGGGCCACCTCCCAGTGGTGTCGGGCGTCAACGAAGAGCAACAGCAGCAGCAGCAGTAGTATTAGTAGTAGTAGTTAAAGATTTCACAAAATCAGTGTCCATCTGCTGAATCAACACATTTCGTCTATTTTCGATTTCGTTTCGGTATTTTATAAATTCCTAGTTTTATAAAAAAAAAACTAGGAACAGTATCTCGACGTAGCAGCAGCAGTAGTAGTAGTAGTTAAAGATTTCACAAAATCTGTGTCCGTCTCCTGAATCAACACATTTCGTCTATTTTTCGATTTCGTTTCGCTATTTTAGAAATTCCTAGTTTTATAAAAAAAAAAAAAACTGGGAACAGTATCTCGACGTAGGAGCAACAGGTTACTTCCCAAACCCCTTTTTTTTTTTTTGGTGGGGGCAGGGTGACATGAATCATTCTCTCTTTTGAAAGTTTCTCGCATTACCCTACCACAATCTCCACCATCACCACTGTATCTGTCACCAATCTTTTCAACTACACTAGCACTACTACTACTGCTACTACAACTACTACTACTACTACTACTACTACTACTACTACTACTACTACTACTACTACTACTACTACTACGACTACTACTACTACTTCCAGTCATTTCCTCCCCAATACAACACCAGAAAGACTGTGACCTAACTAGCTTGACCAATGGAAGAAATGTACGCAATGGACTGGCCAATGAGAGAAAAGTGTCAGATGGATTGACCAATGAATATCGAGAAAGTTCACAAGAATGATCACAGAGCATGAAACTGGAGTAGTAGTCAAAACCCTCAGTTAATTACATGAATAAATTGAACACCATGTATTGAGTACTGTAATTGCCTTAGCATAACAAACCGTAATATAACTACATTGATATGTGTGTATCTAGTTATGTTTCGTACAACACACACACACACACATACATACACACACACACACACACACAACACACACATATATATATATTATTATATATATAATATATATATATATATATATATATATATATATATATAATATATACATATATATATACATATATATATATATATAACTTACTACAGCTAACAAACATACAACATTAATTATTGTGTTATCTGTCAGCAACCAGCCATGCGAATCGAACTCACATCCCTTTGATCTTCATGGCTGGTTACTGACAGATTTTTCTGCTCTTTTGAATCAATATTTACGCTTTGAAAAATTTATCGTTCTATTATTTTTTTTTTCTTTTTCGTTATTACTTTCCAATAAATATTGTTTTAACCTGCTTCTTCTTGTTTGTCGTTTCTTCATACAATCCGAAACTTCATATTTGACATTATACGACTCACCCTTCCATTGGTTACTACGATGAGTCCCTGTCTATTTTGAATAGCCTTTATCTGTTAATCACCGTCTTCAATTTACTTCTACTTGTCGGAGGAGTATGCAATATTTACAGAAACGGAGAGTGAAGACAGCACTTGTCCAGACTGTCACACTGCACACACACATCACATTCATATATATAGATATATATATATATACATGTTCGAAGGTTATAATGGATACAGATCGTGTATCAATAGCTATCTTGATGGCGGTGGCCTCATGGAGCTGACCATGGCAGCGATTATTCTTATATCTATAAGAATGCCATATTAATATGGCGATAACAATTACTTTCCAGTAACGCTGCCATAATCTCTTTTATAGAGACTTAGTATTTTAATATTTCTATTATATATATATATAGGCAGAGTTTACGAAAGAAACAAAAGACGAAGAAGTTCTATTTGTATAACGCTCAGGAATAGAAAAGTCTTTTACGTTTCGAGCCTACGCTCTTCTACAGAAAGGGACACTCCTCTTCTCCTCTCCTTCCTCTCTCCCCCTTCCCCCTCCTCTCTCCCCTTTCCTTCTCCACTTTCTTTCTCACCCGCCCCTCTTCCCCCTTACATCCCCCCTCTTCCCTCATCTCCTCTCTCTCTACACTACACCATACGACTTTACACATCACATCATATATACATACACATGTCCAGACCTCTCATACACACACACACACTCTTCTCATACACACACACACTCTTATGTTGAAGCGAGGTCATTTAACCCTATTATCTCCCCTAATTTCGCTCTTGCGTCTCTCGTTTGATCTTTGACTTCTGGCCGAAATCAGATTGCCATGTTGATTCGCTAGCCTCTGCACGCATTTTTTTCTCTCCTTTCTGTGTTTCTTCTCTGTGTATCTTTCTGTTGAAGAGCGTAGGCTCGAAACGTTAAAGACTTGTTTTATTTATATTTCCTGAGCGCCATACTAATACAATTGTTTGTTTGTATTCCACCTGGCTTCGTCTTTTCCTTATTTCCGTAAACCTGCCTTCGTCTTTTGTCTATTTTCATAAAGCTTCCCGTTATATATATACATACATGTATATATACACCAACAACATACATATATATATATATATATACATATTCTCTCTTTACTCTTTACTCTTTTACTTGTTTCAGTCATTTGACTGCGGCCATGCTGGAGCACCGCCTTTAATCGAGCAACTCGACCCCGGGACTTATTCTTTTGTAAGCCCAGTACTTATTCTATCGGTCTCTTTTGCCGAACCGCTAAGTGACGGGGACATAAACACACCAGCATCGGTTGTCACAAACGCATATATATATACATATATATGACGGGCTTCTTTCAGTTTCCGTCTACCAAATCCACTCACAAGGTTTTGGTCAGCCCGAGGCTATAGTAGAAGACACTTGCCCAAGGTGCCACGCAGTGGGACTGAACCCGAAACCATGTGGTTGGTAAACAAGCTACTTACCACACAGCCACTCCTGCGCCTATATATAAATAAATATATATATATATATATATATATCTTACTTTTTAAAATACGCATTCTTTTGATTTTGATTTTTTTTTTTTTTTGAATAATTAAAAAATAACACGTATGGTTTAATTTAAATTTATTTACGTTCTTCTGGAGAGAGTTCAAGCCATTTGCTTACAAAGCGAAAAGACTTTTCTCAGTTAAGAGAGTTCCCACTATTTGTGAATATGTGATTGAGTTGGTGTGTTTGTTTGAACTGCCGATGCACACAGTCAAGTGTATTTATCTATTTATCTAAAGAATTTCGGTTGGAGATTCTTTGGACTGTCTCACAAATCTTCACTGCGCTGCTAATAGATTGGATTTGGAGATTCCGCATCAGTTTCTTTCTCCTCTCTTTCAAAAATTTAGTATTTATAGATTTTGGTATATGTATGCTTAATAAATGAATGAATGAGCTTCCTTTGAGTTTCATTTAAGATCTTCTTGAGTTCAAACTGGTTGCTAACAAAGCGACGAAACATTTTGAGCTAAGAATCGATTCGGTACCGGACAGGGATCCTGGACAACTTTTCCAGTTTTTTACTTAATTTTTGACAGCGGTCGGGTCCATTTTTAGTATTCTCGTTTGTGAGAGCAGTTGAGTTTATTTCAGATATTCTCATTATAAAAATCATCTCTGGCTAATCGTTGAGAGGACATTGGTGTTGCCTTGGCGGAGGTTTGCGCTCTCTGAGTGCTCTTGTTAATATTAATATTATCATTAAGGCGGCGAGCTGGCAGAATCGTTAGCACGCCGGGCGAAATGTTTAGCGGTATTTCGTCTGCAGCTAGATTCTGAGTTCAAATTCCGCCGAGGTCGACTTTGCCTTTAATCCTTTCGGGGTCAATTAAATAAGTACCAGTTACGCACTGGGGTCGATATAATCGACTTAATCCGTTTGTCTGTCCTTGTTTGTCCTCTCTGTGTTTAGCCCCTTATGGGTAGTAAAGAAATAGGTATTTCGTCTGCCGCTACGTTCTGAGTTCAAATTCCGCCGAGGTCGACTTTGCCTTTCATCCTTTCGGGGTCAATTAAATAAGTACCAGTTGCGCACTGGGGTCGATATAATCGACTTAATCCATTTGTCTGTCCTTGTTTGTCCTCTCTGTGTTTAGCCCCTTGTGGGTAGTAAAGAAATAGGTATTTCGTCTGCTGCTACATTCTGAGTTCAAATTCCGCCGAGATCGACTTTGCCTTTCATCTATCGGGGTCAATTAAATAAGTACCAGTTACGCACTGGGGTCGATATAATCGACTTAATCCGTTTGTCTGTCCTTGTTTGTCCTCTCTGTGTTTAGCCCCTTGTGGGTAGTAAAGAAATAGGTATTTCGTCTGCTGCTACGATCTGAGTTCAAATTCCGCTGAGTTCAACTTCTCCTTTCATCCTCTTGGGATCAATAAATTAAGTACCAGTCAGGCACTGGGGTCGATCTAATCGACTAGTCCCCTCCCCCAAAATTTCAAGCCTTATTATAGAAAGAAAGCTCAGTTTTGGTCTTATTCCTAGTTGGATTTACGTGGGTAGCGGGTTACTACATGTAACTTTAGGTATCTACAAGTTTCCAGCAGGCTTTCAAGAGCTTAGAACCCTCCTGACGATCTTTGCAGTCTCTAAGAGACAAACAGTTTGTAGGAGTTCTACCGGGGGTCCCAACGTACAAATTATTATAGGCACGACCTTTACTATTATGCTCTATCATCATCATCATCATCATCATCATCATCTTATTATTATATATCATTATTATTATTATTATTATCATTATTATTATTATTATTATCATTATTATTATTATTTTATATATTATTATTATTATTATTATTATTATTATTATTATTCAGTAGTTTATTTTTTATAGCGTGCTTTCACTTCACTACCGAGCGCAGCTCTGTGTGCCTTGGGTATGTGCTGTGATTTGTTTGTGATGCTCTGATGGTTATTGTATGGCAAGTGTTCTGCGTAGGATGTGTGCAGTGCCTAGTAGTGCAATTTTCTGTATGTTATATGTGTTTGTAAGTCCTGGTGTTTTTGTTATGTATTTGTCTGAATATTTTTTTATCATGCCTAATGCACCTACTATGATAGGAATTGTTTCTGTTTTCAGATTCCACATTCTAGTTACCTCTATTCCAGGTCTTTGTATTTTGAGAGTTTCTCCATTTCTTTTAGAGGCACGTTGTCATCTGCCGGGATTGATACATCAATTAGAAAGCATTTTTTTCTTCATGATCTCTGACAACTATATCTGGTCTGTTGGCCTTAATTTCTCTATCTGTGTGTATCGGCATATCCCAGAGTATGGTTGCTTCTCGTTTTCTGTGACCTTTTCTGGTGTGTTGCCTATACCATTTTTTTTCTGTGGTTATTCCATAATGTTGGCATAGTTTCCAATGTATGTAGGTTCCAACTCTGTCATGTCTGTGAATATATTCCTTCTTAGCCAGGACTGGGCAGCTAGAGATAATATGATTTATTGTTTCTTGTCCATCTCCACATATTGTTTCTTGTCCATCTCCATATTTAATGTCGGTAGTTACTTGTAATATTTCTTTTCATTACATGTTTTTGGTAATTTCTGGTGGGGAGGCTTTGGTCTTGTGCTGCAATTAAAAATCCCTCTGTTTCTGCTTTGAGTCCTGAGCTTCTCAACCATTGCTGGGATTTTTCTTTGTCTATTTCTTTTGCGTTTAGTTTAGTCCAGTATTTACCATGAAGGGGCTTTTCTTGCCATCGTTTTATCATGGTTCGTTGCTGTTCTATTTTTAGTTTGGATTTCATTTGTTTTATAGCTTTTGTTGTTTCTTCATCATCTTCTCTTCTTCTTCGTTTTATTAGGGGTATTTTCTTGTTTGTATTTGTCAGCTTCCTTAAATACTGAGAACAGTTTTTTGTTTTGCTCGTGTTTTGTCGTTATCTGGATCAGTTTTCCTTCCTTCTGAAGTAGATATTTTTGCAGTCCTATGGTGGTTTTATATAGTAGTTTTCCAGCTGTATAAGGCCTCTACCACCTTCTATACGTTGTATATATAGTCTTTCTATGTCAGATTTTGGGTGATGCATCCTGTCAGTATTTTTCTTGTTTTCCTATCTATTTTGGACAGTTAAGGATATTGTAGCTGTAACTTATCACTGGGACTATTATTATTATATGTTTGACTTTTGCTTTACATTTGTACAAGTTGGCACCAAGTCTCACCCAGACAGCTCAAGAGACAACAAGTTGGAAGTTCATGTTGGTGTTATGCCTAGGCTGCCATATATTTGGTTTTGTACTTAGTGTTGAACTAGTGAGTGTCTAAAAAACCATACGAAAATCATGTTTGTTTTAAAACTTGAAATTACATAGAAAGTATTTTGCGTAGGATATGAGCAGTTCCCATGAGCACTATCTTTTGCGTTTAGTTTAGTCCAGTATTACCATGAAGGGGCTTTTCTTGCCATCGTTTTATCATGGTTCGTTGCTGTTCTATTTTTAGTTTGGTTTCATTTGTTTTATAGCTTTTGTGTTTCTTCATCATCATCTTCTTCTTCTTCGTGTTTATTAGGTGGTATGATTTCTTGTTTGTATTTGTCAGCTTCCTTAAATACTGAGAACAGTTTTTTGTTTTGCTCGTGTTTTGCTGTTATCTGGATCAGTTTTCCTTCCTTCTGAAGTAGATATTTTTGCAGTCCTATGGTGGTTATTATATAGTAGTTTTCCAGCTGTATAAGGCCTCTACCACCTTCTATACGTTGTATATATAGTCTTTCTATGTCAGATTTTGGGTGATGCATCCTGTCAGTATTTTTCTTGTTTTCCTATCTATTTTGGACAGTTAAGGATATTGTAGCTGTAACTTATCACTGGGACTATTATTATTATATGTTTGACTTTTGCTTTACATTTGTACAAGTTGGCACCAAGTCTCACCCAGACAGCTCAAGAGACAACAAGTTGGAAGTTCATGTTGGTGTTATGCCTAGGCTGCCATATATTTGGTTTTGTACTTAGTGTTGAACTAGTGAGTGTCTAAAAAACCATACGAAAATCATGTTTGTTTTAAAACTTGAAATTACATAGAAAGTATTTTGCGTAGGATATGAGCAGTTCCCATGAGCACTATCTTTTGAATTTCTGCCATTTTGGGGTTTCCTGGTATCTGTGCTGGGTAGCAATCAGCCCCTTTTGCTATCATTCCCAGGGCACCTATGCCAACAGGTACTGTTTTAGTCTTCAAGTTCCACATTTTGCTGATTTCTATTTCAAGATCTTTATATTTGCTCAGTTTTTGGCAGGTCTTGACAGATACGTTTATATCGATTTATTATTATTATTATTGCTTTGTTTTGTATGTGATGTTCCAAGTCTCACACAGAGACTTCAAGTCACAGCAATTTGGTCGTTTTACTATGGGTGTTATTTATGATTAGCCACGGCATACTCTATGGGAAAGAGACTGAAATCTGAAAACTAAATTTCTGTTAAATTTAAATTTGTAATATTTCAATTTAGAAAGTGTCTTAAGTGAATCGGATATTTTCTGGTTGACAACGTCCGATATTTGTTGGCACAATGGGACTATA
>NW_021836328.1:0-25195 GCF_006345805.1 Octopus sinensis
ATACAGACAAACACGCATGCACACACACACACACATATATATATGTATGTATGTATATGCATGCGTATACATATTTAGAAATACATTCATAGATATTTGTCAAAAACTGATGCAGTTGAAATCTTAGTCAGCATCATGACTCAATACACACACACACATCTCACAGTATCGATGTTGTTATACCTCGCTGATCACAATGCGCATAGCATCGTTATAGCTTTTGAACAACGTTACTCCACTAGCAAGGCTATTCAGCCACAGGGTATACCAATTTACAGGTGAGTGGACTCGAGCAACACGAAGTGAAGTGTCTTGCTCAAGAAACACCTATCACGACCTATTTTCAAATTTCTAATTATTAATTAAAAATTTTTTTAAATGAATGTTTTTAAAACGCAAAAAACATTTTGAGTTATTTTTCCTTTTTAATATTCTATTCCAGATTTTAATCCTTAGTTGCAATATTTTAAGTAAAACTTTTTTGTTCTGGACTTTACCAGATGTAATAACTTCAACTTTACCAGATGTAATAACTTCAACTTTACCAGGTGTAATAACTTCAACTTTACCAGGTGTAATAACTTCAACTTTACCAGATGTAATAACTTCAACTTTTCCAAGTGTAATAACTTGTCCTCAACTTTTCCAGGTTTATAATCTTAAGAATATTATTTCTCTTGCTCACATTTTGTCATGTAAGTATGTATGTGTTTATGTATGTATGCATCTATCTATCTATCCATCTACATTTTTATTCTTTTACTTGTTTCAGTCATTTGACAGCGGCCATGTTGGAGCACTGCCTTTAGTCGAAGAAATCGACCCCCAAGGCTTATTCTTTGTAAGCCTGGTATTTATTCTTTCGGTCTCTTTTGCCGAACCACTAGGTTTCAGGGATGTAAACACACCAACATCGGTTGTCAAGTGACGATGGGGGGACAAATACAGACACACACACACACAACTGGCTTCTTTCAGTTTCCATCTACTAGATCCATTCACAAAGCTTTGTTCGGCCAAGGTGCCATGCAGTGGGACTGAACCCGAAACCATGTGGTTGGTAAGCAAGCTTCGTACCCCACAACCATGCCTATACATGTACACATACAAACATACATACATATAAACATACATACATACATATATATATATATATATATATATATATATAAAACCAGTCGAACAAAAGGAATCCGAAGTTTGAGAGAAATGCGTTTTAATTATTAAAAAATAATAAAATAAAACAATTTTCTCAAATATCTTTAACAGCGAATTTTTGGTGAGAAAATCGAATAATCAACAACAACAATAAAAAACCCACAAGAAAAAAACATCAATTGTCGTGTTAAAAGTTTTGGACGATATCACAGGAGACTCTTGGAAACCAGGCAATATCAACCATTGGCTAATCAATACATGTCTAGATGTAGCTTGCTATCAATTTGAAACAATATGTAGAAGATGCCTGAAGGGGAGGATATTGTATTGAAAAGACCTGATGGTGATAAAGCTGTGCTATCTTAAGTAAAATAATTGAACACCGCATACAAGATTTGCTTAAGCTGCCTTTTAGAATTCCTCTTGTCTTTTAATACAATTGTCAGTCGAATATGATCGCACCTTAAGAGCAGGGGAGATGTGGAGAGGAGGAAGCGGATTGGAAATATTTGAATTATTAAATTCAGGCTGTGTGATGTAACAAAGAGAGGAGAAACTTATAGAAAACTTGATTACAATATGGCGTTTTAGTCTGTTCTCTAGTGATGGCGGCTTGAATCACTGTACCTGACAAATATATCTTGCTGTTGTAATTGTTACAAATACCTATTTCTTTACTACCCACAAGGGGCTAAACACAGAGGGGACAAACAAGGACAGACAAACGGATTAAGTCGATTACATCAACCCCAGTGCGTAACTGGTACTTATCTAATCGACCCCGAAAGGATGAAAGGCAAAGTCGACCTCGGCGGAATTTGAACTCAGAACGTAGCGGCAGGCGAAATACCTATTTCTTTACTACCCACAGGGGGATAAACATGGAGGGGACAAACAAGGACAGACAAACGGATTAAGTCGATTACATCGACCCCAGTGCGTAACTGGTACTTAATTTATCGACCCCGAAAGGATGAAAGGCACAGTCGACCTCGGCGGAATTTGAACTCAGAACGTAACGGCAGGCGAAATACCTATTTCTTTACTACTCACAGGGGGATAAACATGGAGGGGACAAACAAGGACAGACAAACGGATTAAGTCGATTACATCGACCCCAGTGCGTAACTGGTACTTATCTAATCGACCCCGAAAGGATAAGTCGACCTCGGAGGAATTTGAACTCAGAATGTAACGGCAGACAGAATACCTATTTCTTTACTACCCACAGGGGACAAACAAGGACAGACAAACGGATTAAGTCGATTACATCGACCCCAGTGCGTAACTGGTACTTATCTTATCGACCCCGAAAGGATGAAAGACAAAGTCGACCTCGGCGGAATTTGAACTCAGAACGTAGCGGCAGACGAATTACTGCCAAGCATTTCGCCCGGCGTGCTAACGTTTCTGCCAGCTCGCCGCCTGTGGCTATCACAAGTTGTGTCGTTGTGAAAGGGCACAGACCCATCATAGCTGGGACGTTGTGAATACACAAAAGCCCGTAACACTTGCATCGTTGTGAAAACAACATTTTCTCTTGTCTTCAATCTTGACAAAGGGCCTGTGCCCGAAACGTTGATAATGTTTCATTTGTGCACAACATCTACAATAAGTTATTGTTCTTTTTTTTATCAATTCCACATTTGGGTGGAGTGCGGGCATACAAACACACATACATACACACACAAACACACACACACACAGATATATATACATGTACACACACATATACACATAAATATATATACACATACACACACATGTATACATACATATATACTTACATACAGATATGTAGAGTAAGAGAGGGAGGGAATGAGAGAGAGAAAGAGGCGTGGCTGTGTGGTAAGAAGCTGTCTTTCCGACTACATGGTTTGGGGTTCAGTCCCACTACATCACACCTTGGGCGACCAAAGCCTCGCAAATGGATTTGGCAGACGGAAACTGAAAGAAGCCCATTGTATATTTTGAAAGCCGGTCACCCACACCGCTTAACGAGTGGTGCTGGTTTGATTACGTTCCTGTAACTTAACGGTTCAGCAAAACAGAGAAAATAAAGTATCACGTTTTAAAAAACAGAACTGGGGGTCAATTCATTCGGCTAAAAATTCTTGAAGGCGGTGCCCCAGCATGGCCGTAGTCTAAGATAAAAGATAAATAAAAAGAGAGAGGCATGGCTGTGTGGTAAAAAGCTTGCTTCCCAACCACATGGTTCTGGGTTCAGTCTCACTACATGACTCCTTGAGCAAATGACTTCTGCAATAGGCTCGGGCCGACTGAATCCTTGTGAGTTGATTTGGTAGACGGAAACTGAAAGAAGCCTGCCAACAACTTAGAATATTTCTGATCTTTATGGCATGAAATGACCTTCCAATGGATTTTGGAATTGTTTTCTTTCGAAGCACTCAGCAGAAATTTTTCTTGGAATCGGTAAAACTCTTCGTCAGAAAGAAAGATTGGTTTTCCATAATTATTGGCAAACACTGGAAACTAAGCCAGAAGTTTCCGGAGAATCACGAACCGGCAAAACTGTAATGGCAGATGTTTTCTTTTCGTTTGTTGATATATTTTCAATAAACAAAAAGTGTACATCTACATACTCATGGACGTATATACATACACACACAACGCTACACGCATATACATACACGATCACACACACACACGTGTATCTATGTATGTAGCTGTTGGGGGTGTTTGTCTCCCCTTCGTAAATATATAAGGACACAGGAAATGTGTCAAGGCCGACAGGAAGCGTCGATGCTTCCTAGGGCTAAACAGCAGTGGTGTAATTCCCTTACAGGACTGTCACGTTAGGTTGACAGTATACAACCACTCTGTTACCCCACCACCGCATATATCTCTATGAGACATTTAGAAATTTAATATTTCTGATATATATATATATATATATACATACGAGCACTCAACATCTTAAATCTGCTGTAATAATTATAACTTTTAATAAAATGTTGTAGTGCGAAACAATTGTACCAAACTACCGGAGTCATTCTTGTTGCTCATTTTTGACTATAATCACCCCGCAAATCTTTTATGGATAACACCATACAAAATTCTGGTGCATCTAAATTAAGTACCATATTCATTTGAATCTAAATTGTTACATATATATATATATATATATGTAGGAGTGGCCGTGTGGTAAGTAGCTTGCTCACCAACCACATGGTTCCGGGTTCAGTCCCACTGCGTGGCATCTTGGGCAAGTGTCTTCTGCTATAGCCCCGGGCCGACCAATGCCTTGTGAGTGGATTTGGTAGACGGAAACTGAAAGAAGCCTGTCATATATATGTATATATATATGTGTATGCGTGTGTGTTTGTTTGTCCCCCTAGCATTGCTTGACAACCAATGCTGGTGTGTTTACGTCCCCGTCACTTAGCGGTTCTGCAAAAGAGACCGATAGAATAAGTACTGGGCTTACAAAAGAATAAGGATAATAGTTGATTTGCTTGACTAAAGCCCCACGAGACTCCAGCAGGGGTGGTGGAGAACCCTGCTGTACTCTTTCACCACAACTTTCTCCCACTCTTCCTGTTTCTGTTGTACCTGTATTTCAAAGGAGCTAGCCTTGTCACACTCTGTGTAACGCTGAATCTCCCTGAGAACTATGTTGGGGGTACACATGTCTTCGGAGTACCCAACCGCTTGCACGTTAATTTCACGAAAAAGGAAAATTGTCCCATACACCTGAAAGTGGCCGCAGTCGAATGACTGAAACAAGTAAAAGAATAAAATAATATATATATATATATATATATATAACATGTTCACAGCAAACACTCGTTTACACGTACATAATACACACTACAGCACTGATCGGACCAATTGTCACGACGAGGATTCCAGTTGGTCCGATCAGCGGAACAGCCTACTCGTGAAATTAACGTGCAAGTGGTTGAGTACTCCGAAGACATGTGTACCCCCAACATAGTTCTCAGGGAGATTCAGCGTTACACAGAGTGTGACAAGGCTAGCTCCTTTGAAATACAGGTACAACAGAAACAGGAAGTAAGAGTGAGAGAAAGTTGTGGTGAAAGAGTACAGCAGGATTCTCCACCACCCCCTGCCGGAGTCTCGTGGGGGCTTTAGGTGTTTTCGCTCAACAAACACTCACAACGCCCGGTCTGGGAATCGAAACCGCGATCCTATGACCGCAAGTCCGCTGCCCTAACCACTGGTCCATTGCGCCTCAACACACATACACTTGTATGGAAGGTCATTTCATGCCATAAAGATCAGAAATATTCTAAGTTGTTGGCAGGCTTCTTTCAGTTTCCATCTACCAAATCAACTCACAAGGATTCAGTTGGCCCGAGCCTATTGCAGAAGTCATTTGCCCAAGGTGCCATGCAGTGGGACTGAACCCAGAACCATGTGGTTGGGAAGCAAGCTTTTTACCACACATCCACGCCTCTCTCTTTTTATTTATCTTTTATCTTGGACTACGGCCATGCTGGGGCACCGCCTTCAAGAATTTTTAGTCGAATGAATTGACCCGCAGTTCTGTTTTTTAAAACGTGATACTTTATCGTCTCTGTTTTGCTGAACCGTTAAGTTACGGGAACATAATCAAACCAGCACCGCTCGTCAAGCGGTGTGGGTGACCGGCTTTCAGAATACTTGTATGTGTGTTCATCATCGTTTAACGTCCGCTTTCCATGCTAGCATGGGTTGGACGGTTCAACTGGGGTCTGGGAAGCACGAAGGCTGCACCAGACCAGTCAGATCTGGCAGTGTTTCTACAGCTGGATGCCCTTCCTAACGCCAACCACTCCGAGAGTGTAGTGGGTGATTTTATGTGCCACCGACACAGGTACCAGACGAGGCTGGTGAACGGCCACGCTCGGATGGTGTTTTTTTATGTGCCACCGACACAGGTGCCAGACGAGGCTTTGTTTCAAACATTTGACTGTGGCCATGCTGGAGCACCGCCTTTAGTCGAGCACCGTTAATTCTTCCCTCCGCTTCACTAACCCTCCCTATCCCTTCAACTCTCCCCTATTACACCTACCCTCTCTGTAATTAATCCTAATTTATTTATCTTTCAACATCCCTCGTCGTTTATTTTTGTCTCCGGTGAAGAACTCTACACGAAATCTAATCACATTTATTCCACTTCAAATATTAAATAATGTCTGGAACATTTTCCATCAATTTTTTCGCACAATAACAACTTTATTCCATTTCTCAGATTCCACTCTTTTATTCGGAAACCCTCACTCTCCAAATCTCTCTTACACTTTCTTACCGGCTTCCCTTACTTTTTGCCATCAATTTTCTTTAGGCTTCATTGCAATCTTCCTTCCTTCCTTTCTTCTCTTCTTTTCTTCTCTTCTTTCCTTCCTTCTCTTACTTCTTCCCTCTCTTCCTTCCTTCTTCTCTTCTTTCCTTCCTTCCTTCTTCCTTTCCTTCCTTCCTTTCTTCTCTTACTTCTTCCCTCCCTTCCTTCCTTCTCCCCTTCCTTTCTTCTCTTCTTTCCTTCCTTCCTTTCTTTTTCTTTCTTCTTCCCTTCCTTCCTTTCTTCTCTTCCTTCTTCCTTCCTTTCTTCTCTTCTTCTCTCCCTTCCTTCCTTCTCCCCTTCCTTTCTTCTCTTCTTTCTTCCTTCCTTCCTTCCTTCTCTTCCTTCTTTTCCTCCTTCCTTTCTTCTCTCTTTCTCTTCTTCTTCCTTTCTTTCTTCCTCTCTTTCTCTTCCTTCTTCCCCTTCCTCCTTTCTTCTCTTCTTCCTCCTCTTCCTTTCCTCTCTTCTTTCTTCCCTCCTTCCTTCCTTCCTTCTTCTCTTCTTCCCTTCTTTCTTCTCTTCCTTCCTTCTTTTCTCTCTTCTTCCTTTCTCCTTTCTCTTTCTTCTCCCCCTCTTCCTTCCTTCTTCTCTTCCTTCTTCCTCCCTTCCTCTCTTCCTTCTCTTTCTTTCTTCCTCTCTCTCTTCCTCCCTTCCTTCTCTTCCTTCCTTCCCTTTCTTATTCTTGCTCTTCTTTCCTCCTCTTCTCTTCTTTCTCCTCTTCTTTCTTCTTCCTTCCTCCTCTTCTTTCCTTCCTTCCTTCCGTTTCTTCTCTTCTTTCCTTCCTTCCTTTCTTCTCTTTCTTCTTCCCTTCCTTCCTTCTTCCCTTCTTCTCTTCTTCCCTTCCTTCCTTTCGAATCTTCCTTCTTCCCTTCCTTTCTTCTCTTCCTTCTTCCCTTCCTTCTCTTCCTTCCTCCTTCTTCCTCTTCCTTCTTCCCTTCCTTCTTTCTTCCCTTCCTTCCTTCTTCCCCTTCAAACCTTTCCCCATGTTTCCCTAATTTTCCTTCCAATTTTCACCCATAATTCATCCTTAATTTCTTTCCTGATAAATATATTTTTTATCCTTTCCTTCTTTTCTTCTTCCCCCCCGCCCCCAAACATTGTCCACGAACTCCCTCAACCAACTCATTTCCGACCCCTTACGTCCACGAAAAAAAAAAAACAAAAAAACAACAACAACAACAAAACCCCCGCACCGCAATGTCGCTCATGATAATGCAAAACAATGAACTGGAAAGAGACATTGTTAGCGTTCGTCCAAGAAAATGATTGGCGTTTGGATTTGTGAATATTTACTCTAAAACCACGCTAATCCTGGATTATACCAATTGGAAACCGAAGATATTAACTACCATTTCAGGGATCAAATGGATTATCGATTGCTTTGTTTCCTTATTTTCTTCTTCTCACCATTTCCTGTCGCTTACCACACGCATAAACATGCGCAAACACATATACGAACGCACACATGCGAACGTATACACACACCCAAACATAAACACACACAAATATATTAGATTAAAAGCTGCAATGTATACACCGTTACAGCCTTTTCATGGATGAATATTAATGTTACTAGAGTGCTCGATATTTTAAGGTAGAGCCAATTAAATGGCGTCGACGACGCACAGATAAACATTTTGATACGCGAGGTACGATATAATCTATACGGGCGATCTTTCGTCTCTAGTAGACCTTTCCGTCGATTTCCGTAAAAAAAATTTTTTTTTACATATGGGCTTGCGGGAACTTTTGAAGTAATATACATACATATACACTACACCGAGTAAAAATTTCAGTTATCTCTTTCTTTCACACATTACTCTGTCTCTTCACACTCACTAACAGAAGCACTTCACTTACACAACATACTGTCTGTCTCCCACACCCCATCAAACACACACACACCACACACACACACACACACACACACACATTACATCAATGCGTTCCATGCACGGTAACTTCAAAAGAACTTCCCCGTCATACAATCGCTTTCTCTTAGTCTCTTTCGCTCTCATTACTTCAAAAGTTCCCGCAAGCCCATATGTAAAAAAAAAAAAAATTTTTTTTACGGAAATCGACGGAAAGGTCTACTAGAGACGAAAGATCGCCTCTATACGTACATAAGCATCATAAATCGGTATTCTTTCGATATGACTCGACAAAATCAAAACACTTCAATTCGGCTGCTTCCGTGGAAGCAGTGTCAACTGTCAGTCGACGAAATGGGAGGAGCAGAAGAAAACTAGGCAATCTTTCGTCTCTAGTAGACCTTTCCGTCGATTTCCGTAAATTTTTTTTTTTTTTTTTTTTACATATGGGCTTGCGGGAACTTTTGAAGTAATGAGAGCGAAAGAGACTAAGAGAAAGCGATTGTATGACGAGGGAAGTTCTTTTGAAGTTACCGTGCATGGAACGCATTGATGTACATGTGTGTGTGTGTGTGTGTGTTTGATGGGGTGTGGGAGACAGACAGTATGTTGTGTAAGTGAAGTGCTTCTGTTAGTGTGTGTGAAGAGACAGAGAGAGTGATGTGAGAAAGAGAGAGATAACTGAAATTTTTTACTCGGTGTATGTGTATATGTATGTATATTACTTCAAAAGTTCCCGCAAGCCCATATGTAAAAAAAAAAATTTTTTTACGGAAAGGTCTACTAGAGACGAAAGATCGCCGAAAGCTAAAATGGGTTGTACGTGCGTGCATGCTTATTCGTTTATTGTTGTCTGTATCTGTGTGTGTGTGCGTACTTGTTCTTATCTGTGTATGTGAGCCTGTTCTGTTTTTATGTGTTATGGAATATAGATATAACGAAATTTTTTTACATACACACATCAAGCAGGTAAAGAACAAATATGCAAGGCTATTTTTTCTTCAAGTTTAGACACAGCTTCCACGGAAACAGCCGAATTGAAGTGTTTTGATTTTGTCGAGTCAAATCGAAAGAATACCCATAAATCTAGACGTACATATATGTGTGCGTAAATATATAAAATTAACATTTCGTTATGAACTCCTTTGCTATAAAATGCAGTAGATAAATCGGTTAAACTAAAGCGTTACACCATTCAAAGAAACCAAAAAAAAAAATGTGTGTAATAGGTGTAAAACAACTTCCTCTGAACGAATATAAAAAAAAAATGCGCGCACGCGAAAGGGGACAGCTACTCAAACATTGTGTTTTGATACCAATTAGTTTCAGAAGGGCTCAAAACCTAGTTCGTAGCACTAACACAAATCTTGCAATATATATGTACACACACATACGACAAGAAGTAATTTTTGTCTCTTTTTATGGAAACAAAAAGGTTTATAGGACGGCAAAAAAAGAAATGCTCAAATGTGATTGAGACAGAGATAAAGAAACATTGATCAGAGAACAAACATCAAATTCGTGTCAACGACTTTATATCTAACACCATACCTCCAAACATTTGATCGTGTATAAATATTACCAAGGGTCTTAGACATATAAAAATATACATATACAAAAAAATCACAGAAAAGGAAAATATATCTGCAAATAAAATACAAATATATAGAAACAGCCTATCAAAAAGGTAAATATGAACGATTAAAAATTCATAAAGATATTCTAAAGCTTGTGATTCTACGAAAAAAACTAAGATAAAGTGAAATATGAATCGACTAAAAATATTAATAAAAAATGTTTTTTTACTCACCTCACCCAAGAGTATGTCCAAAAAGGTTCAATTCTTGGTAAGTTAGAGTCCAGGAGCAAAAAGAGTTCCACAAAAACTATTCAAACACACCTATGGCCATTTCGGGAGTTCATTGCCGCCGTTCGATTACGTTTGCAGTACAACTCGGCAATGATTCCCACCCCTCACCAGCAACCCATCACCGGACCAGTCCAAATTTTCTAACACACACACAAAAAAGAAAAAAAAAAGCGAATTATTTCATTGCTAAACATGCAGGTGGCTGTTGTTGATAGGAATTTAAACTCACCGGTTTCAAATCCCCGTAAAACTAAATATTTACTACATCCACTTTTTACTTCTATTACACTTTCAGAAAAGTAGAAGAAAACTTATGGTTGCCAAAAGGGATCACCTCAGGAAATTTATTTAAAGTTTTAGGCCCAAAAGACTCTTTTTGCTCCTAGACTCTAACTTACCATGGTTCTAAGAATTGAACCTTTTGGACATACTCTTGGGCGAGGGGAGTAAAAAAAAACAACTTTTTAATAAATATTTTTAGTCGACTGATATTTTATTTGATCTTAGTTTTTTCGTAGAACGATACGCTTTAGAATATTTTTATGAATTTTTAATCGTTTATATTTACCTTTTTGATAGGCTGTTCTATATATTTGTATTTATATTTCCCTGTGTTTTTTTGTATATGTATATTTTTATATGTTTAAGAACGATGGTAATATTTATTTATGATCAAATGTTTGGAGGTATGTTGTTAATTATAAAGTCATTGACCCGAATTTGATGTTCTATGATCAATGTTTCTTTATACATACATACATACATATATATATTTCTGTGTGAGTGGTTAGGGCAGCGGACTCGCGGTCATAGGATCGCGGTTTCGATTCCCAGACCGGACGTTGTGAGTGTTTATTGAGCGAAAACACCTAAAAGTTCCACGAGGCTCCGGCAGGGGATGGTGGTGATCACTCTTACTTCCTGTTTCTGTTGTACCTGTATTTCAAAGGGCCGGCCTTGTCACTCTCTGTGTCACGCTGAATATCCCCGAGAACTACGTTAAGGGTGCACGTGTCTGTGGAGTGCTCAGCCACTTACACGTTAATTTCACGAGCAGGCTGTTCCGTTGATTCGGATCAACCGGAACCCTCGTCGTCGTAACCGACGGAGTGCTTCCATCCGAGGCTCCGGCAGGGGATGGTGGTGATCCCTGCTGTACTCCTTCACCACAAATTTTTCTCACTCTTACCTCCTGTTTCTGTTGTACCTGTATTTCAAAGGGCCGGCCTTGTCACTCTCTGTGTCACGCTGAATATCCCCGAGAACTACGTTAAGGGTGCACGTGTCTGTGGAGTGCTCAGCCACTTACACGTTAATTTCACGAGCAGGCTGTTCCGTTGATTCGGATCAACCGGAACCCTCGTCGTCGTAACCGACGGAGTGCTTCCACTAGAGGTTGAGAAACCAACTAAGGGATAGTACCTACCCAATATACTGCTGGTAGTGTACCCAATTATTAATACCCTGGCTCTCCGCCAGTTACGAAGAGGAGAGTTCAAGTTAATCCAATCAAAGGAACAGTCTGCTATTGAAGTTAACGTGTGCCAGTGCTTGAGTACTCCACAGACATTCGTACCCTTAACGGAGTACCCTGGGAGATTCAACGTGACACAGAATGTGACATCGTAAAGATTATTAATTAGCACATCCGTCATATTCAGGACACGTTTGTTTATAACGCCCTTGTGGGTAATAAAGAAATAGGTACTTAGCCTCGGTGGATCAGCCATACACAAAATTTTAAAATATATGACAAGCCATTATGTTTATACATCAAACCCCATTTATTGCATCTCATTAGAATTGACAAGTTATACATACGTTGAAATGTAAAATGCAAAAATCAAAAATATCTCTAATAAACATTAGATTCCAATATATACATAAACAGATTTTGAAATGCATAAATAAGAAACGTTAAACGTAAAAATGCAAAATGGCCGCTCTATTTGTGTTATTCTTTTCTTTGCTGTGAGCATGCGCAGAAATATACCCGCTGTGTAAATTTTTAGTGTTTCTTTGCATGGATGTTATGTATGTGTTCATCGATGCGAACAACCATCGCTCAAAAATTTCTCCAATGAAAAATATTTCCAATTTCAGGTTGAAAATGCTTCGTATGCTCGAAAACATTTACTTATTCATTCACTAGCACTATCGCCCGGCGTTGCTCGGGGTTTCTTTCGACCCTTTAGAATACTCTTTTACTCTTTTACTTGTTTCAGTCATTTGACTGCGGCCATGCTGGAGCACCGCCTTAAATCGAGCAACTCGAACCCGGGACTTATTCTTTTGTAAGCCCAGTACTTATTCTATCGGTCTCTTTTGCCGAACCGCTAAGAAACGGGGGCATAAACACACCAGCATCGGTTGTCAAGCAATGCTAGGGAGACAATCACAGACACACAAACACACACACGCATATATATATATATACACATATATACGACGGGCTTCTTTCAGTTTCCGTCTACCAAATCCACTCACAAGGCTTTGGTCGTCCTGAGGCTATAGCAGAAGACACTTGCCCAGATGCCACGCAGTGGGACTGAATCCGGAACCATGTGGTTGGTTAGCAAGCTACTTACCACACAGCCACTCCTGCGCCTCGGAATTTTCGAAAAGTAAAAATTTTGCATTATGTAGCTTGTTATTCACCACCGGGAATCGAACTCAAAACGTTATGTTCGTGAGCCGAATACCCTAACCACTAAGCCACGCAGCATCCTTTTTAGTTAATATATTTTTCTAAGGACACGATGATGACCCCTAGCAAGGGGACCCGAAGTAATTATCTTTTCTTGGTTCCTTATAAATCCGCCACTGGTTGTAGATGATTCTGACGTTGAATAAATATTTATTTCTTTATTGCCCACAGTGGGGGCTAAACATAGAGGGGACAAACAAGGACAGACAAACGGATTAAGTCGATTATATCAACCCCAGTGCGTAACTGGTACTTATTTAATCAACCCCGAAAGGATGAAAGGCAAAGTCGACCTCGGCGGAATTTGAACCAAGAACGTAGCGGCAGACGAAATACCTATTTCTTTATTACCCACAAGGGGCTAAACACAGAGGGGACAAAGGGATTAAGTCGATTACATCGACCCCAGTGCGTAACTGGTACTTAATTTATCAACCCCGAAAGGATGAAAGGCAAAGTCGATCTCGGCGGAATTTGAACTCAGAACGTAGCGGCAGACGAAATACCTATTTCTTTATTACCCACAAGGGGCTAAACACAGAGGGGACACACAAGGACAGACATAGGTATTAAGTCTATTACATCGACCCAAGTGCGTAACTGGTACTTATTTAATCGACCCAGAAAGGATGAAAGGCAAAGTCGACCTCAGCAGAATTTGAACTCAGAACGTAAAGAGAGACGAAATACTGCTAAACATTCGTATATATGTATGTGTGTGTGTTTGTGTTTGTCCCCCCTAGCATTTCTTGACAATCGATGCTGGTGTGTTTACGTCCCCGTCACTTAGCGGTTCGGCAAAAGAGACCGATAGAATAAGTATTGGGCTTACAAAGAATAAGTCCCGGGGTCGATTTGCTCGACTAAAGACGGTGCTCCAGCACGGCCGCAGTGTCAAATGACTGAAACAAGTAAAAGAGTATAGGCATGGACTTGAAGACAGACAGATTGGGAGCATATTTGTAGGAGAAGAGCATATATCATTGATGAGGTCGCGATTGGCAACGAAAGGACTAAACTAATTGATTGTTTAACTCACTGATTAAACGAGGGATCAGTTAATTAGTTGGTCAGTTCATTGACCAATTCAGGTCAGGTGTGGGAGCGTGCGTTGTCGCAACGCATGGCTGCATTCACAATTTTTCGGTTTACTCCCAGGTCCTCCCCGGGTAACCCGGCGGAGTCCCAGTCTTGGTCAGACCCCATCCCCGCCAGATATCTCCTCATCTGTCATGGCCATGTGACATGTGGTCGACCAACGCGAACCGTTAAGCCAGCGGGATCCTCATTTGACAGAACACGGTAAGCGGGGTTTAATTCGGTAAATCGAAGAACATGGCCAACCAGTCTGAACTGCTGCTCCTAAACCATACAAGTAATAGGACACATTCCAATTTCTGAGCAGGATCGTCATGGGTTATTAACCAACTGACTAATAATAATAAAGAAGTGAAATTGAACCAGTGCTTGTGTTTATTATTGGCGCAATGAACGTCCCAAGAAACAACAAAATTTGTTTCAACCCAAGACAAGTTCGCATGAAGAATTTTGCAAAGCAAATATTGCTTTGGCTTAAATATTTAAAGGCGGATTTAATTAGAAAGAATAACAAATTTTACTTTGGAGAATCAAAGATAATATTTTTAATATCAATTTACGCATGGGAAAGAAAACAAATGAATTATGATGATGTATCCACGAAGATAATCTTATTATCGACGAACGCTACTTAATTAAGTTCAGATTAAATGCAGCTTAGCAATGAAAAGGTAAAGAAAATATAAGATTTCTGGGGAGGCGAGGCGTGGGGGGGGGGGATCAAGAGAGTTTTCTGGTGGATTTTTTTTTTCTTGTTTTGTTTACGGGTTCTTTTTTTCACGGCTTATCCCACTGTTCTTATAATTCGCAAAATGGTGAGAGCTGAAACGTTCGATATCAGATCAAAAACCTCAAAGGATATAAAAGAAAAAGGTGGGGGTGAGGTGGAGGCAGGGGGTTGAATGCTTTCGAAGAATTTGTATAATTCTTGCAAAACTGGTTTGGATGTAAGTCCCCCTGAAAGTACTTTAGTAAGATTACAGTGAAACAGTGTACAAATAAGTAGCGATCCTTCCCCGTTGTATCGGAATCGATAAAATTAATTTCGTATCGATGATTGCATTCTCAGAATCCGTGTATTGATTTAGGGGTTGTGGGGTGTAGGGGGACATGATTGGCACTCTGTCGATTACGACCACGAGTGTTCCAGTTAATCCAGTTAATACAATCAACTGAACAGCCTACGAGCGAAATTAACGTGCAAGTGGCTGAGTACTCCGCGGACATGTGTGCTCTCGATGTGTAGTTCTCAATGAGGCTCGGCGTGACACCGAATGCGACAAAGTCGGCCATTTTGAAAAACAGGTACAACTCGATTTTTGCCAGCTGAGTGGAATGGAGCAACGGGGAAATGAAGTGTCCCGCTCAAGGACACGATGCACTACAAGGAATCGAACTCACAACGTTCCGATCGTGAGCCAAATGCTCAAACCATTAAACCATGACCTCTACAGTGAAACAGCATTCAAATGAGCACCGATCACTACTATTGGTTCCCATAAAGTCGTAGGAATGGCTGTGTGGTAAGTAGTTTGTTTACCAACCACATGGTCCCGGGTTCAGTCCCACTGCGTGGCACCTTGGGTAAGTGTCTTCTACTATAGCCTCGGGCCGACCAAAGCCTTGTGAGTGGATTTGGTAGACGGAAACTGAAAGAAGCCCGTCGTATATATGTATATATATATGCGTGTGTGTGTTTGTGTGTCTGTGTTTGCCCCCTAGCATTGCTTGACAACCGATGCTGGTGTGTTTATGTCCCCGTTACCTAGCGGTTCGGCAAAAGAGACCGATAGAATAAGTACTGGGCTTACAAAAGAATAAGTCCCGGGGTCGAGTTGCTCGATTAAAGGCGGTGCTCCAGCATGGCCGCAGTCAAATGACTGAAACAAGTAAAAGAGTAATATTTCATATCGAGGACTACATTCGCGGAATCCGTGTAATAATTTAGGGATGGTGGGGTGGTGGAGGAAAGGGGGGGAGTTAATGGGGAGTACTTAATAACAAAGAGGTATCAGATGCAAGTGTAGCTGTGTATGTTGGTTAATAGGGGTCACTTGGTTACCAAGTGATCCTGGGTTCGATCAGGTTGCATGCCATCTTGGGTAACTAGGGCTTGTAACTCAGTAGCTTCGGGTTATCCAATGCATTGTCAGTGTATATGGATAGACGGAAACAGTACGGAAGCCTGGTGAGTATGTATGTATGTATACACACACATTTACTCATACACACACATATTCCGTGCTTTCCGACTATATGGTTCCGGGTTCAGTCCCACTGCGTGGCACCTTGGACAAGTGTCTTCTACTATAGCCTCGGGTCGCTCAAAGCCTTCTGAGTGGATTTGGTAGACGGAATATTGACAAATTAAATCCTCAACTTCTGAATAAAGTTCCTATTACACACAAACACACACAGGTGATTATAACTATTTGTCCTTTTCCTTTGCAGTTCCACACACACACACACACACACGTACACACCACACACACGTACACACACAAATTAAATATTTATTCTGGTTAGTCTATCAGCAGAACGGCTGAACGTCTTGACAATGGCGACATTTCAGGTGTAAAAAAAGCCGGTGATATCGTTTGAAATTTCATCTAATTAGATTGTGTCAGGCATCCATCCAGCTGACTGGTTTTCATCGGAAACTATTTTATAAATTACACTCTGTCGTACGATGTTACAAGAGTGACATCTAGTGAGGACTTTCGAGAAATTTTCATTAAACAAGAAATGTAGCCAGCAGGCCGGAAGGCCATTTTGCAGATGATAGTTTTCAAGTGGACACAGTTTTACAATTCATATCGATTTTTTGGTTTTACGATTTGTTCTTATAGACATGGCTGTGTGGTGAAGAAATTCGCTCTCAAACTACTTGGTAACGGGTTCAGTTCCACTGTGCAGTACCTCTGGGCAAGTGTCTTTTACTATAGGACCGGGACAACCCCACACACACACATATATATATATATATATATATACACCACACACACACATATATATATATACACACACACACACACCTATATAATATACACACACACACCATATATAATATATATATATATATTATATATAATATATATATACACATATATATATATATTATATAATTAATAAATAAATAAAACATATGCATATATACATACATATATGTACGTACCTACCTCTACATGTATATATACATGCATATACGGGTACAGGACACCAAAAAAAAAACGTCGAACACAATGAGAAACGAAAACATAAACACAAAACCAAGGAAATGGACATTTTTTTAAAACAACGAAAAAATAGAGTACAGGACATACAAAACAAGGAAAATTCCCCTTCTTCAGTCGCCTTAATTTCATCTACATATATATATATGGTTAATCCAAACAAGAAAGCACAAAAAAAAACACAACAAAGCGAGGACGTGGAACAAATATAGTATTATTGGACGCTCAGGAAAGAAGGAGGGTTTAACGTTTCGAGCGGAGCTCTTCGTCGGAAACATAGGAGAAGGAAAGATCCAGAGAAGGGAAGACAGAGGGAAAAAAATCGCCAACGGTACACACGCGGTCACATTTTGAATATATATATATATATGTATGTATGTATGTATGTATATCGTCTGTAGAAATACATAAATCCGGGGGGAGGCCCACGCAGAGTAGATAAAACAGGGGGACAACTGATGAAGGGACCGTTCTTTATGTTGCCTGTCTCGTTTCTCTATTTGTTTCTTTCGTTGTTCGAAAAAAAAGGCCATTTTCCATGCTTTTTGTTTTTTTATGTTCTATCTATATGATACAGAAATATGATACAGAAGATAGTGTTAGTAGGCACTGCACACACAATATAGACAAATAGATAGGCGCAGGAGTGGCTGTGCGGTTAAGTAGCCTGCTAACCAGCCACATGGTTCCGGGTTCAGTCCCACTGCGTGGCATCTTGGGCAAGTGTCTTCTGCTATAGCCCCGGGCCGACCAATGCCTTGTGAGTGGATTTGGTAGACGGAAACTGAAAGAAGCCTGTCGTCATATAAGTATATATATATATATAATATATATATATTATATGTGTGTGTGTGTGTGGGTTGTGTGTGTGTGTGTGTGTGTGTGTTTGTGTGTCTGTGTTTGTCTCCCTAGCCGTTGCTTGACAGCCGATGCTGGTGTGTTTACGTCCCCGTCACTTAGCGGTTCGGCAAAAAGAGACCGACAGAATAAGTACTGGGCTTACAGAGAATAAGTCCCGGGGTCGATTTGCTCGACCAAAGGCGGTGCTCCAGCATGGCCGCAGTCAAATGAATGAACCAAGTAAAAAGAAAAAAAAAAGAAAAAAGAAAAATACGAAGTAAAACACGGCACGTACACAAGGCAGAGTTTCGTTCCGTCTTGTGTAATATGTTCGGATTAAATTCACGAGAAGTGTACGCATCTAGATTACATCGCGATGTAGATTGAATCCACTGAATATCTATCGAACTCATCCTCTCATTTCTTTAGGGGATCAAATTATTTCCCTACATCCCACCACATTCCTTTACTGTGTTTAAGTATTTATTGTATCGATCTGAGAACTTTAATCAGTTGTCTTCGTTTGTCAGCCTCCGTTTGGGAATCCTGAAATTTGTAAATCTAATTTAGCTGAGATATTTTAGTAGCAGACGACAAGGAGAGGACGCCATTATCACGATTTATCGGATGGCTGTTTATTTGTCGTTTATTTTTTTTTTAGGAATAGATTATATGCTGTGTTTTAGGGTCAAAAGATGGAGGAGAAAGAACGAAAGATACAAGGAAGACGAAAAGGAAGAAGATGAAGAAATAATGAATTGAGAGGAAGAAGATTATATGCTGTGTTTTAAGGTCAAAAGATGAAGGAGATAGAACGATAGAAAAGGAAGAAGATGAAGAAATAATGAATTGAAAGGAAGAAGAGGGAAGGAAAAATAGAATGATGAGAAAAAAAGAGGAATAATTGGAGAAGAGGAAAGAAGGAAAATAAGAGAACAATGACAATGAAGACGACGACGAATTAAAGAACGATTTAGATGAAGGAGAAGGAAGGATACACAGAGAGAGGAGGGAAATAAATGGATGAGAAAGAAAAAGGGAAAATAAAATAGAACAATAAGGAGGATGAAAACGAGCAAAGTAAAAATAGTGAAGAAGAAAACGGAGAAGATAAAAATACAGTACGAATAAGGTGAAGGAGAAAGAAAGATAGAAAGAAGAGAAGGGTAATGATAATAATAAATAATAATAATAATAATAATAATCCTTTCTATTATAAGCGCAAGGCCTGAAATTTTGGGGGAGGGGACCGTCGATTACATTGAGACCAGTGCGTAACAGTTACTTAATTTGTTGACCCCGGCACCATTTGAACTCAGAACATGAAGACAGAGGAAATATCGCTAAGCGTTTCGCCCGGCGTGCTAACGATTCTGCCAGCTCGCCACCTTAATAATAGTAATAATAATAATAATAATAATAATATAATAATAAGGATAAGAAGAAGAAGAAGAAGAAGAAGGAATAATAGAAGAAATCGAAAAAGCATAAAAATAATAATGATGATGATGAGAAGAAAGAAGGAAAGAAGAAGAAGGAAGGAAGGGAAGAAGAAGGAGAAGGAAGGAAAGAAGAAGAATAAGAAGAAGAAGGAGAAGAAGGAAGGAAAGAAGAAGAAGAAGAAGAATGAAGGAAAGAAGAAGAGGGAAACGAGGACAACGAGAAGAAGGAGAGGAAGAAGGAAGGAAGGAAGGAAGGAAAGAAAAAAGAGAACAATGAAAATGAATAAGGTAACGATAAAGAAGAAAAAAAGTAAAAAAATAAGAGGAAGAGAAAGAAAAATCGATGGAAGGAAAGAAGAATGAGAATAAGAAGAGAACGAGGAAAATAAGAAGGTAAAAAAATAATGAAGGAAAATAAGAGGATGAAGAAGTAAAGAAGAAGAAGAAAAGAAGAAGAAGAAGGAATAATAGAAGAAATCAAAAGCATAAAAATATAATGATGATGATGAGAAGAAGAAAGAAGGAAAGAATAAGAAGAAGAAGGAAGGAAGGGAAGAAGAAGGAGAAGGAAGGAAAGAAGAAGAATAAGAAGAAGAAGGAGAAGAAGGAAGGAAAGAAGAAGAAGAAGAAGAATGAAGGAAAGAAGAAGAGGGAGAACGAGGACAACGAGAAGAAGGAGAGGAAGAAGGAAGGAAGGAAGGAAGGAAAGAAAAAGAAGAGAACAATGAAAATGAATAAGGTAACGATAAAGAAGAAAAAAAGTAAAAAAATAAGAGGAAGAGAAAGAAAAATCGATGGAAGGAAAAGAAGAATGAGAATAAGAAGAGAACGAGGAAAAATGAAGAAGGTAAAAAAATAATGAAGGAAAATAAGAGGATGAAGAAGTAAAGAAGAAGAAGAAGAAGAAGAAGAAGAGGATAATTTGAAAAATGAGAAATAAGATGAAGATCAACTTAAAGCCTTTAATTTACTCAAAATGACATTTAAATTATCAAAATGGTGGAAAAATACAAAACGATGGTAAAAGTGGTGGCGGTGGTAGTGGTGGTGGTGGTAGTAGCATTGGTGATAGTATTGATTGTGGTGGTGGTGGTGGGGAAGGTAATGGTAGTAGTGGTTGTGGTGGGGAAGGTAATGGTAGCGGTGGTGGTGGTAGAGGTGGTGGAGATACTATACGTAGTAATAGCGATACATATAGTGTAAGAGCAGTAGCATCAGTAGTGGTAGTAGTAGTAGTAGTTGAGGTGGCGGTGGTGGTAGTAGCATTGGTGATAGTATTGATTGTGTGGTGGTGGTGGGGAAGGTAATGGTAGCAGTGGTGGTGGTAGAGATACTATTCGTTGTGATGGCGATACATGTAGTGTAAAAGCAGTAGCAGCAGTAGTAGTAGTAGTAGTAGTTGAGGTAGTGGCGATGGTGGTAGTAGTATGGGTTGTTGGAAAGGCGGCGGTGAGCTGGCAGAAACGTTAGCATGGCGGGCGAAATGCTTAGCGGTATTTCGTCTGCCGCTACGTTCTGAGTTCAAATTCCGCCGAGGTCGACTTTGCCTTTCATCCTTTCGGGGTCGATAAATTAAGTACCAGCTACGCACTGGGGTCGATGTAATCGACTTAATACCTATGTCTGTCCTTGTTTGTCTCCTCTGTGTTTAGCCCCTTGTGGGTAATAAAGAAATAGGTATTTCGTCTGTCGTTATATTCTGAGTTCAAATTCCTCCGAGGTCGTCATTGCCTTTCATCCTTTCGGGGTCGATAAATTAAGTACCAGTTACGCACTGGGGTCGATATAATCGACTTAATCCCTTTGTCTGTCCTTGTTTGTCCCCTCTGTGTTTAGCCCTTTGTGGGTAGTAAAGAAATAGGTATTTCGTCTGCCGCTACGTTCTGAGTTCAAATTCCGCCTAGGTCGACTCTGCCTTTCATCCTTTCGGGTCGATAAAATAAGTACCAGTTACGCACTGGGGTAGAAAAAATCGATATAATCGTTACGGCACACGTGTCTGTGGATTGCTCAGTCACTTGCACGTTAATTTCATGAGCAGGCTGTTCAACCGGGAGTATCATCGTCGCAACCGACGGAGTGCCACGATAAACAACGGAAAAGTACAAATGTTTTGCATGATACATTTGTCTTCGACAGGTGTTTTGCTGCACTAAAACCATTATTATTTGATATAATTTTGAAAGTACATTTGCAATGAATTCATATTAATTTTAAATGCGTGAGAAATTGGTACCTTGTCAGAAGAGAATCATGAATAGATGCATAAACACACACACACACACACACACACACACACATATATATATATATATAGGCGCAGGAGTGGCTGTGTGGTAAGTAGCTTGCTAACCAACCACATGGTTCCGGGTTCAGTCCCACTGCGTGGCATCTTGGGCAAGTGTCTTCTGCTATAGCCCCGGGCCGACCAATGCCTTGTGAGTGGATTTGGTAGACGGAAACTGAAAGAAGCCTGTCGTATATATGTATATATATATATATGGTGTGTGTGTGTGTGTGTGTTTGTGTGTCTGTGTTTGTTCCCCTAGCATTGCTTGACAACCGATGCTGGTGTGTTTACGTCCCCGTCACCTAGCGGTTCGGCAAAAAGAGACCGATAGAATAAGTACTGGGCTTACAAAAAGAATAAGTCCCGGGGTTACTAAAAGAGTAAAAGAGTATATATATATACATATATATATATACTCTTTTACTTGTTTCAGTCATTTCACTGCGGCCATGCTGGAGCACCGCCTTTAGTCGAGCAAATCGACCCCAGGACTTATTCTTTGTAAGCCTAGTACTTACTCTATCGGTCTCTTTTGCCGAATCGCTAAGTTACAGTGACGTAAACACACCAGCATCGACAGGTTTCTTTCAGTTTCCGTCTACCAAATCCATTTACAAGGCTTTGCTCGGCCCGTGGCCATAGTACAAGACACTTACCTAAGGTGCCAGGCAGTGGGACTGAACCTGGAACTCTGTGGTTGGGAAGCAAGCTTCTTACCACACAGTCACACCTTCGCGTATATATATATATATATATATATATATATTATATATATATAATATATACATATACGATAGGCTTCTTCCAGTTTCCATCTGTCAAATCCACTCACAAGGCTTTGGTCGGCTCGAGGATATATTAGAAGACACTTGCTCAAGGTGCCACGTAGTGGGACTGAACCCGGAACCATGTGGTTGGTAAGCAAACTACTTATCACATAGCCATGCCTATGCTTATATATATACATATATATACGACGGGCTTCTTTCAGTTTCCGTCAACCAAATCTACTCACAGAGCTTTGGTTGTCCCAAGGCTATAGTAGAAGACACTTGCCCAAGGTTCCACGCAGTGGGACTGAACCCAGAACCATGTGGTCGGGGAGTAAGCTTCTTACTAGACAGCCACTCCTGCGCCTGTATGAACAAACCACTAATACAGATATGGAAACGAGAAAGAGATCCCATGTCACGTACTTACATATCTACATGCAAGCACAAACACACACACGGATTTATGATGCCTTGTATGACAGAATTTGTCTGTAATTACAAAACAACCACAGCGGTAGCAATAACAACTACATGAAGAGCGACAGCAACAATAACAACAACAACAACAACATCAAAGATAACAATAAACGAATCCTATGGATTATATCAAATTACTGGATCGCCGTCATCTTCAAGTTTTCCCTTCATATTTACGGTTTACGAAAGAGATCCAAACTTTGTTAATGTGATCCATTGAATCTATTACGGATTGCAAAACAATTACGCAAATAAAAAAAATATAAAAAAACAAACAATAGAAAGAAAGTCTTGCAAATGAGAAAAGAGAGAGAGAGAGAGAGAAGAAAGAAAAAAATCAAAAGAAAACTGGCCGCGCCGTTATCGATAAATATTGTAATATCGCAACAGCTGTCGATAAATTTAGCGGCCATTTTGATGGGTTGGCGAAATCAACGTAAACAGTTTTTGATTTTGTAGTTCCGGCTGCTGTTGTTGTTGTTGTTGTTGTTGTTGATGATGCGATTTTGTTGTTGTTGTTGTTGATGATGCTATTTTTGTTGTTGTTGTTGCCATTGTTATTCTTCTGTCAACGAAATATACGAGAATACAATAGGAAAAAAAAAGACTCTTTAATAAAGCTGGATGGTATGAAGGCATCGGAATGGTGTTGGAGGTAGTGGTGGTGGTGGTGATGGTAGTGGTGGTGGTGGTGGGGTGGTGGTGGTTTTTAGTTGATTAACGAGTTTGAAATAACCCGAAAAATTCGCTGCTAACACAAATGTTGTTCTGGTATTCATTCTTATTTTTGTCCTCTTCTCCATCCCCCTGCGTCTTCTTCTTCTTCTTCTTCTTCTTCTTCTTCTTCTTCTTCTTTACCATCATCATCATCATCAACTTCCTCTTCTTCTTTTTTACCATCATCATCATCAACTTCTTTTTCTTCTTCTTCTCTTCTTCACAAACATCATCAACTTCCTCTTCTTCTTTTTACCATCATCATCATCATCAACTTCTTTTTCTTCTTCTCCTTCACAATCATCATCATCATCATCAACTTCCTCTTCTTCTTCTTTACCATCATCATCATCATCAACTTCTTTTTTCTTCTTCTTCACAATCATCATCAACTTCTTCTCCAGCTGTCTCCCTCCCTTCCTTATTTTCTTTTCTTTCTTCCTTCCTCTCTTTTCCCATCATAACTTTTCCCTTCCTATTGTAGTTGTTCAGCTGCTTCCTGCTGTTTATTTGACTTCAACCAAAATCTCTCCTCTCTCTCTCTCTCTCTCTCTCTCTCTCTCTCTCTCTCTTTCTGTCTCCTTCCACCCACCTTTTTCTCCTCCCTCACACCTTCCGTCTTCTACACCACCACCCCACACACAATCTCTCTCTGTCTCTTCTTCTTTAAATATAAACGAATAAAATGACCACGAATCCAGCTTAAATTTTAATCAAATCCAAGAAAACCAAACACCACTAAAAATAACGAAACGACGGCGGACAGGAGTATAAATTTATCCTATTAACACTGAAAAAATAAAAAGTGATGCAGACGTTTCGGAGAATTGTTCTTTTTCAAGACAGATAAAAGGAGAAGAGAAGAAAGCATTAAAAGAATACAAAACACAAAACAAAGTGCGTATTGAGGAGTAAAGATACCCGTAAAACGTGGTGGTTTCAAGCAGAGAAGAACGAACTGGATGGGGAAAAATGGAAGGCTAGCATCAGACAAGCGAGGTTGTGTATATGGTAGGGGAAATTAAGTATATAGCGGATTATGTGAATGCAGGTGACATCATATATATATATATGTAATTAAATTTAAATGTTGAAGTGAATCTAACGGATTTTATGTGTTTCTAAATGGCTTATAAACACCTTCCACGCTGCAACTGCTTTTGTTTCAGCACACGATCTCAGATCAGGTCACTTGCTATGCAAGTGCATTTCTGTAACATACACACACACAAACACACGCACATACACACACACACACACACATATATATATATATATATATATATTATACTAACATACACAGTTCTCCCAAGATCTCTCACAAGGTATTGGCCAACCAGGAGCTGTAGCAGAAGATACTTTTCCAAGGTGCCGCACAGTGGGATTGAACTCACAACCATATGGTTGCCAAACG
>NW_021836329.1:0-24417 GCF_006345805.1 Octopus sinensis
AATCCCTCCCAACAACGACGACGTCTTCACCAAGAGGCCCGGGGAAGTCTCAGGACTTGTGCGGACTCTCCGTTGCTGTAGTACTGTCGGGTGAGACTGCAGTAAAACCCAGGATGGTGGAGGAGTTGAAAAGACTGATATCCCAGCAGCAAAAGAAACTAAAAATAGACGGACTGCTTGCCTAGTACATCATTCTCACATTGCAGCAAAGAGAGCATATTCCCTGAACAACAGGGCAGCTGATTTGATGAGTGAGGTGGACAGGGAGATCGAGGACATCAAGAGTGCCCCCGTGGAAGACTACCTCCCCTCTGGTCGACTGGACGAGATTGTTGGCAGGTAGGCGGTTTGAATACTCAGTTCGGGCACTGTCACCCACCCCCCCCATTTGAGGGCACTGTGGAACAATCCCTACCACCCTTCCATTAACACTTGTTCGTCGTCGGGGGAGAGGATAGGAGGATAATGAGTTGGTGAAAGAGCACGACCCAGCCATCCGCGTTGACCTCATACTTACCGACAAGTTGAAGGGACATGTTCGCCGTCTGTGTCAGATTGAGAGACAGTTCCTTCAGGAGACGACAATTCTGAGGAAGAAGCAGGCCAGTCTAGTATAGCGCTCGCCCGACGTGTCTGACCCCAACCATTGACTCTTTTCTCCTTGCAGGTGCCTTCTTCGGTCATTCCAGATTGCTGCTGAGTTGGCCGAGCACTCCAATCGACTGGCTCGAGAACGACGTGAACTGGAAGTGAACTTTTCTGACACTCTGTACAACTTGGAGATGAGGATGCTCAACTCGGGACCAGTAAGGCGTGTTGGTCATCACAGACTCGCATTCACACATTCCTGATGCTGCTCTGTCCTCCTCCAATCTGCTCTCGAGGGGGATTCTCCGCAAAGGAGTGACTCGATTCTTTGCTCAGCCACTCCTGATTTGACGGACGGACTGAGTGATGAGGAGGCAATTAATATTCTGGTGACCCTCACTTGGCATTGCAGATGAACTCGTTGTGGGCGGAGATTGACAAATGCAGTAGTCGAGGAGAGAAGAACATAACTCCCCGTCTGTTCAGCAATCAAATCATTTCCCACCACGTAGAGGGTGTGTTCATTGGTAGTGCACTCTATTTTGTTACAGTTCTCACTTGAACTAACTCAAGACATGAAAACAAATAACGCCGTTTTTGATATTTTATTTACAAATAATCGGGATTATTGCGCAGCTTAGTTGCACAAGAGAATTACGAAATAAAAAATAATAATTATCGGGGCAAAGATATGGCGGTGAGATAATGCAAATAATTTTAACAGAACAAATTTTATTTGGTAAATTAAATTATAATTGATCGATAATTAATTTCCCAATAGATTATGTTTATGGTAGATATGTAGCCTGGCGGATTGCCAAACTGTTAACCCCGGATGATGGCAATCGAGAACCGTTGTATTAGCCAGTTCGCCTCCCGAGGATCATGGGTGCGCATTAAGATTTTGGCTCCGAGCTTGCGTAGAAACTTTTCTGTTTTTGGACCGAGAGCACCCGACGTCTCCGCCGCGATCGGCACCACGGAAAACTTCTCCGAGAGGGCAGAATATTTTAAAAGCTTTAAATCTTCAGCCTTCTTAGCTGCAGATTTGGCCTCCAGAGCACACGAAGTTAAAGTAGAAGCAGAAAAGGTGTCGCAGCAGGTTTGCGTCCCAGACGAGGCCTTTTCCGCCTTCAAAGGGAAAAAGGGTCATCCCGTCAGGACGTTTCCCGTCGCCGCGATCAAGGCCCAGTGGTTCGAGAACCGAAGGAAATCCCGCCGAGTCGAGGGCCCTCCGTATGATATCATTCATAGCAGAGTGCCTCGGGAAACGTCCGGCACTCCTCTTGCACGATAAAAGGTGGCAGACCGAAAGGGTCAACAGTGCAGCCACAGCGGCACATGCAATAATTAATTCATAAAATAGTTAATTATGAGTAATAGATTTAATTTATACTATTCATAATACACATATTCAGTTTTTATGTTTCAGATAGCTCTTCATCAAACAAATGCTACCGTTTTAACAAAATATTGAAAATAATAAAATCTCAGTAGCTAAACAACAATTCCAGTAAATCAATTCTCCATTTTCAAAATGAAGAAGGCAATGAAAACATTGAGCAATTTTCATAACAAATTAAATTATGAAATTAATAATCTCGACAAACTTATCCAATATGAAAGTTTTGAGTCACTGACAAAATCAATTCAAGGGTAAGTACAAGTGCAGCTAAATCCTTAATTCTATCGTGAATCCTAAAAATGTAATTATTACAAACTTAAAATTCAAAAATCCCTCAAAGAAACTCTTACAGTCTTAGATTATGTTACTGAATTCTTAGATACCCTGCTCGAAAGGACCTATCCATGCTAATGAAATTTTGAGAATAGATCTTAAAGAACGGGAGAATCCTTTTTATACACCAGAATCTCTCCCCAGCATTTTGAAATCCCCAGTTTAATAAGGAATTTTTTAGTTTTGGGACCGAGGACTCTCGATGTCTCCACTGCGATCGGGGCAAAGATATGGCGGTGAGATAATGCACTGTATTTCTTGATTTTTAGAGTTTCGGTCAGGTTAGCTGCAGAGCCCGCCGCGATCCTCAGGCAATCGTCGTTCAATAGGATTAAAACTCTCAGGTCGTCAAGAACGGATTTGAGAGTACCTCCGATAGTGGCATCGTTCAAATACCACGCATTGAAAAGGGAGGATACGCTTCTGGCAACGGGATCAATTGCCACGGCAAAGAGAAGAGGACCCAGAGGGTCGCCTTGTTGAACACGATTAGAGACAAGATTGAGTGATCGCTAGGTAGAATTGTGTTTTAATTAAAATAAGGTTTTTTTCATTAATAAATTATTTTAATTTTTGGTTATCCAATTATTAATAAAAAACCTAATAAATTTATGCACGTGTACACGCGGATACATACCTTGTTGTTGTATTGCATTATTTGGTCGATCTTTATTTTTATATTTAATTGGATTCAGAAGGGATATTCTGCGATGTAGTTTCTTTTAATGGCTAAATTATCTGAAATTTCATCATTTTGTAGTATTTGCAAGTTTATTATTCCTTCAATCTGTATATTCTACTTAGTTTGAAATTTTGAAAATTAAATTTCATCCTATTTTTAATGAAAATTTTTATTCTTTATAAAACAATTTTATAATATTTTATGATGTTTTCTATTGAAACAGTCGTTCTTGTTTCAATAGAAACAATAAATCCTCCTATTTTTAATGAAAATTTTTATTGAAACAGTCGTTCTTGTTTCAATAGAAACAATAAATCCTCCTATTTTTAATGAAAATTTTTATTCTTTATAAAACAATTTTATAATATTTTATGATGTTTTCTATTGAAACAGTCGTTCTTGTTTCAATAGAAACAATAAATCCTCCTATTTTTAATGAAAATTTTTATTCTTTATAAAACAATTTTATATATTTTATGATGTTTTCTATTGAAACAGTCGTTCTTGTTTCAATAGAAACCATAAATCCTCCTATTTTTAATGAAATTTTTATTCCTTATAAAACAATTTTATAGTATTTTTTATCATATTTTCTATTGAACATCGTTCTTGTTTCAATTACGGCCAATGCAAGCTCAATTTGACCAGAGAAAACACAATTACGGCCAATGCAAGCTCAACTTTGACCAGAGAAAACACAATTACGGCCAATGCAAGCTCAACTTTGACCAGAGAAAACACAATTACGGCCAAGCTCAACTTTGACCAGAGAAAACACAATTACGGCCAATGCAAGCTCAACTTTGACCAGAGAAAACACAATTACGGCCAATGCAAGCTCAACTTGACCAGAGAAAACACAATTACGGCCAATGCAAGCTCAACTTTGACCAGAAGAAAACACAATTACGGCCAATGCAAGCTCAACTTTGACCAAGAAAACACAATTACGGCCAATGCAAGCTCAACTTTGACCAGAGAAACACAATTACGGCCAATGCAAGCTCAACTTGACCAGAGAAAACACAATTACGGAAAAAGCCAAAAAAATTGCAAGCTCAACTTTGACCAGAGAAAACACAATTACGGCCAATGCAAGCTCAACTTTGACCAGAGAAAACACAATTACGGCCAATGCAAGCTCAACTTTGACCAGAGAAAAACCAATTACGGCCAATGCAAGCTCAACTTTGACCAGAGAAAACACAATTACGGCCAATGCAAGCTCAACTTTGACCAGAGAAAACACAATTACGGCCAATGCAAGCTCAACTTTGACCAGAGAAAACACAATTACGGCCATGCAAGCTCAACTTTGACCAGAGAAAACACAATTACGGCCAATGCAAGCTCAACTTTGACCAGAGAAAACACAATTACGGCCAATGCAAGCTCAACTTTGACCAGAGAAAACACAATTACGGCCAATGCAAGCTCAACTTTGACCAGAAGAAAACACAATTACGGCCAATGCAAGCTCAACTTGACCAGAGAAAACACAATTACGGCCAATGCAAGCTCAACTTTGACCAGAGAAAACACAATTACGCCAATGCAAGCTCAACTTTGACCAGAGAAAACACAATTACGGCCAATGCAAGCTCAACTTTGACCAGAGAAAACACAATTACGGCCAATGCAAGCTCAACTTTGACCAGAGAAAACACAATTACGGCCAATGCAAGCTCAACTTTGACCAGAGAAAACACAATTACGGCCAATGCAAGCTCAACTTTGACCAGAGAAAACACAATTACGGCCAATGCAAGCTCAACTTTGACCAGAGAAACACAATTACGGCCAAAGCAAGCTCAAGTTTGACCAGAGAAAACACAATTACGGTCAAAGCAAGCTCAAGTTTGACCAGAGAAAACACAATTACGGCCAAAGCAAGCTCAAGTTTGACCAGAGAAAACACAATTACGGCCAAAGCAAGCTCAAGTTTGACCAGAGAAAACACAATTACGGTCAAAGCAAGCTCAAGTTTGACCAGAGAAAACACAATTACGGCCATGCAAGCTCAACTTTGACCAGAGAAAACACAATTACGGCCATGCAAGCTCAACTTTGACCAGAAGAAAACACAATTACGGCCAATCAAGCTCAACTTTGACCAGAGAAAACACAATTACGGCCAATGCAAGCTCAACTTTGACCAGAGAAAACACAATTACGGCCAATGCAAGCTCAACTTTGACCAGAAGAAACACCATTACGGCCAATGCAAGCTCAACTTTGACCAGAGAAAACACAATTACGGCCAATGCAAGCTCAACTTTGACCAGAGAAAACACAATTACGGCCAATGCAAGCTCAACTTTGACCAGAAGAACACAATTACGGCCAATGCAAGCTCAACTTTGACCAGAGAAAACACAATTACGGCCAATGCAAGCTCACTTTGACCAGAGAAAACACAATTACGGCCAATGCAAGCTCAACTTTGACCAGAGAAAACAACATTACGGCCAATGCAACTCAACTTTGACCAGAGAAAACACAATTACGGCCAATGCACGCTCAACTTTGTGACCAAGAAAACACAATTACGGCCAATGCAAGCTCAACTTTGACCAGAAGAAAACACAATTACGGCCAATGCAAGCTCAACTTTGACCAGAAGAAAACACAATTACGGCCAATCAAGCTCAACTTTGACCAGAGACTAGTTGCAATGTCATACTGAAATTTTAATTCCAAATTCGGAGATAAATCTCCCTGTCCGAATATAGAAATCTTGAATATTCCCTCTAAGGCAACTATTTTATTCTAGTTATTCTGATTTTATTCTGATTCCTATTCTTAATTAAGCTCATTTCCGTTATTGAAATTCTTTATCTGTTCAATTTAGTTTTTTTGCAAAGTTCAATTTTTTTCTTCAACTCTATCCTAACTTTCCCACCCATTTAAGTGAGCGACTTCGTCCAAGATACCTGAACATTGTGAAGTAGTGTATCCCAAAAGAACTTCACCATCAGTGTTGCCGAAAACACATGCGGACCTTGGCTATGTGTCGGCTGAGTCATTTATTCTGATTGGACGGAGATAAAATCTCCCTGTCCGAATATATAAATTTTGAATATTCCTCAAAAGGCAACCTTTATTCTGATGTGGACAGTCGAACAGGGTGGAGCAGAGTTGGTACGATACAGGTCTGTTCGCTTGCTGCAAGCTAACTTTCGTATCACATTCGAAAAAAATATTGTCGATCGATCATTCCCTCTGTACAAAAAGATTCCACTGTCTAAATTGACCTCTCCTTATTAGAGTGTCTTAACCGTGTGGTAGCTGCCTATATCATTGAGAATCCACTTGACCAGATTTCGTCAATAGTCCTTGCTGGACAAATGTTGCTATCAAATATTGAGCATGAAAAATTCTGAACGTCTAACTGGAGTATTAATATGGATGGAAAAATTGAGCATGGCAAACAAGGTTGGGAAAAGTTCTTTGCAAAATCACTCACGACTGAAGAAAAGCCACTTGCCATGCATTATCCCTCTTGGATATAAAAAGAAAAACTCTTGAGAAAGAGCAAGAATAATCTCCTGAATAAATGAAGAATTATGGTGATTAAAAAGAGGTTATCTACGCACGAGACAAGAAAAGAGTTCCGATTAGATAATCAAAATTTGAGCTGAATCGGAAAGCTTTTTACAGAGAATTGAGGGGGGGAGGGCAACACTGAAACTTTAACTATTTGCCAATTGGAAGGCTGCGATGGTGTGTACAATTTCTTTCTGAAAAAGTTCACATCATCTCATGAGTCAATCTTCGAACAGATGCTTAATGTCATAAATGGAGAAACAGTCCTGGAGACTGTTATACACAGGGGTGACACATCTTATTCCGGAGTGTGAAAATCCCGTGTCCCCAAAGAGTTACGGCCTATAACATGTTATCCGGGTGTATGATACGATTCGGGCAAAATTGACAGAATCGAAATACACCTTCGACCGGCGAACAAACAGAGATTATACCTTCCCAGTAGGGCGATTTTTTTTAACCTGAAAAATAAATTTTTACCCTAAAACTTTAACTTTATTAACCTAAAAACTAAAAAAATTAACCCAAAAATTTAACTTTATAAATAACAATAAAAACACTAAAACTGTTTGTTGCACATACAAATTACATAATTTTCTAAATTTTTCTTGTAGAAATTTCGGTTGGATCTTAGAAAACTCTTTATTAGAGAGAAAGTTCTTCAAACCGAGCACGAGGTCGGCTGACAATTCAGAAGTAATGCATACTCGGCAGGAGATATTTGTGAATTAGTCATTTTAATTATGTTCGAAATCGTTTGTTTTAAGCCTTTTAATTATGTATTCTTTGATAAATTTGTTGTCATTCCCAAATTCCAACGATTCTAAACAATAATATGCCTGTTCAATGTGAAGCGCGTACTTTCAAATTTCGTAATATATCTGCAATAGCGACATTTACTCGAAAACCTGGAATGTTTGAATAGCTTCGGATAAGTCACATGGACTGCTCACTAATACATGGTTTCGAAGACTTTCTGGCTGTTTCGAACTAGATATCCATCATCCCGAATAATTCGAAAATATTTTGTACTCCGATCAGATTTTCTGAATAGTAAGTAGCGGCCTTAAGCCAACTCCCCCATCTTGTCAATGCACACGAGGTGGAATGGCGATGTTTCTGTCTTTAAATATTCGTTTTCTTGTATTGTTTTCTTGTTAATTGCTGCTTGTACAGTAGCAATCATCAAATCAATTTCCGGATAGGAGGCTTTTATTTTCTCACAACAATTGTGTAATAGATGAACAGTACATGTGATATGGAATAACTTGGGACAGATTTTTAAATATTTTGCCAGCTAAAACTTAAACATGAATTTTTACCCGATTTCATATAATTTGCGGCATCCGAAATTAACAAAAGGAAATTTTCCCTTTGAACCAAATTATTCCGAAGTACATCGTCGACTATTTGAGCAATGATGTTCTTGTTAGGAGCAGATTCTACCGGCTATAAACGATATCAGATATGTTGTTTCAGGAGAATTTAACGATCCAATCATCACAGCAACGTATCTTTGGCCACGAATTTTGTGTTTCATCGCAATAGCAAAAACTTTTGATCGCTACGAAATAAAGTAAATTTTTATACACAATTTTTTGTTGAATTATCATTTTTGATCAATTATGATTTGATGACACAGCTTCTAGCCTTTGATGGTGAGGGTACTCGCACAGAACCTCCGTAAAACAATTCTCTAAGGCTTAGAGTCTAAGCCATGGCATAGATAGTTTGTTTAGCGAATATCGATTTAATGAATGCTCTGGTTACTTGTAGAGCCCAATCATCATTTTTGGCATATTGGTCAATATTTGTTTGGGAGTGATATGGTCAGATAATCTACAAAAAATAATTTTTATTTTGAATAAACTCCAATGAATTTTGATGTTTCTGTGAGGATCGATGAAAATTTACAAAATGCCTTTTTTCGCATTAATATTACACAAACAAAGACGACAATATAATACATCATCCCAGAATCATTGGTTCCCAACCTTAAGGTTCTCGCGGAACCCTTTTGGGCTAATTTATTTTTTTCGGAATCCCTCCAACTCAATTATTATAATTTCACTTAAAATAATGTAATAACCAAAACAATTTTAATGTGAACATTGAGGTATTTTTTTACCATAGCATAGTTGTGTAAACGTTAGAGTTATTGTTGACAACTGTATCCTCATATCAGCGGAAGCATTAAGTTTATTTCTATATTTTGTTTTGGTGGATGTATATATTGAAAGCCCAGACTCGCATAAGTAAGTCGTTGGAAAAGGTAATAGTTTACGTATAGCCTTTTCTGAGATATCTGGATATTTGAAATGTATCCCCTCCAAAAATAAAAAGGGATTCATTTTAAATAACTGATATGACGCTGATTCTGATGTCAAATCAATAAGATGTTCATATTAATTGATTTTAGATTTGCTGGTATTACTTTAACTTTGAATGGGTGTGTTGAACCCAATCGTCATCAAATTTACCCGAAAATATTTCGCAATGTTATCGTCCAAAATCATCAAATGATCTTTGATGTCCTGAAGAACTGTATTGTCCAATGATGATTTTAATTCTTCGAGATACTCCTGTAAAACGGCAAAGCATGCAATATTATTATCTACAGATGATCGCCAAAATTCCATTTTCCGTTTTAAGGCCATTACTTTTTCATTCAAAATAAAACTGTCTGATATTTTCCTTGTAGTGATAATGTAAATTTAGTCAGTTTTTTCATAATTGAAACCAAATATGCAAGTCTCTGTAACCAAATATTGTTTTCCAAATTTTTGTAAATTGAAAAATTTTCGTTTCTTGAGAAACACAATAAGCTCGTTTCGTAATTCAAACAAACGTTGCAGTACCCTTCCACGTGAAAAACATCTTACTTCTGTATGGAAAAGTAATGATGTATGATTGGATCCCATTTCATCACACAATATTTTAAATAGACGAGATTGGAGAGGTCTTTCTTAACATAATTAATAATTTGGATAGCATCTTCCAAAACTTCACTCAATGAAAAGGAAATATTTTTCTTTTCTAACATTATAAGTATAAAAAAATTTTTTGAATATTTTTTGGAATCTCTTATGCAATTATTGTTTCTCATTAAAAATCTTATAAAATTGACCAACTAACTCAAAAGAGAACAAGATATAAGCGTGGATGTTTATATATTTTAATAATTAAAAACTATTATTAAATAAATATAATAAATTTCGCGGAACCCTGGGGTTCCGCGGACCCCAGGTTGGGAACCACTGCTCAAGAATCATAAATTCTTGCGGATAATCCTTAACAATGGCTTTAGCTTTGATTTGATACGATTTTGCTATCTTAGGCAGTCAACCAAAAATTTTTGTTACAAATGTATTATTAATCGTTAATTTAAAAAAATTAATAAATTATATCAAAAATTATAAGGTTAAAATAATTTAAATTTTAACTTTTTAACCTAATAATATTGTTTAATATGCATTTATTTATAATAAAATATAGTTAAAAATCATTTAACTATTATTTATTTACTATTATTAAATTTTAACTTTTTTAACTTAGTTCGCCCTTCTTCCCAGTAACAATCTCGGAAGAGGATTGAACCCAATTTCTTTTTTAAATGAACGCATTCTTTTGGGGATTCCTTACGGACTGAAAAACCGAAGTGATGTCTGCAAAAGAAACTTCTCGATCTTCAGTCCGAAATGCTGGAAAAAACTCATGGCAACTATTGAAGAATACTTGAAGCTTAAATATTTACTTGCAAAATCAGTTTTCCTTAACAAAAAACTGTTGGTCGGTGCCCGAACAAGTACCTACTGGACCAGATCTTTTCAAATGTCTTCATTCCATCCTATACAAAAATGCTACGGAGGATTTTGTGAATGTTAAGAACTCTAGTCACTGGCTGGCCAAAGCAATAACTCCCCACGGTTGAAGGGTTATTCTGTCTGGTGCAAGATAGAAATTTATTCTTTGCAGAACATAACTCAATGTGCTCTCACTACATGAGATGGAAGACGACCGTCGATCACTGTGCCACCAGATGTGAGAAGATGTTACATGAGGTTATGTCAGGAGGCAGATGAAGTAGTGAGATGCATCCACTTTCATTTTTGTCGAGAGTTTCGGACTCAAAAATGATAAAACAAACTCAAAATACACTCAATAGAATCTGTATCGTCGAATGAGAAGGTTGAAATCAGAGTGAACACATTTATAAAGACCAACATCGTCGTGGAACATAACAAGCCCGATTTGTTTGTTTTCGACAAGATAAGAAATCAATTTTGCTGGTGAAAGTTGGATCACATCGTTCCAAAACTTACAGCAAGTGGAGATCGAAAAATGAGGAAATTTGACCTCTTATCCAAAGAGGTGGAATTAATATATCATGCGATAGTGAAAATAGTACCAATTGTATTAACATGGGATGGACTGGTTACTCAAGAATTTCTACAATATGCACGTTCGCTTAATACATTCAATACACTCAAGAATTTCTGTATCAGTGCATACATTCAATTACTCACTATAAGAAAACCTTGAGAGCATGATTATTTCTTGTAGAACCCAGTTGAAACGTGGGAAAGAACGCTTGAACTGAACAAGAGAATAAGCAGATTTATCACCAAATGACTGTGTCTTCAACATCGCCCCTGCCTGTCAGTACCTCGAAGGGAAAGAGGCGGCTTGCATTCCGGAATCACTTTGCAAATAGACTCTATTTTGTTAATTATTATTAACACGTAAAACAATTGAAAAAATAAAGATTTTCACTGAATTTGAACTACTCGATGAATTTCATTGACTGGAGGGGCAAGAAAAACAAAGAATTGCTCACGCAAATATTGTTAAATCAGGCGAAACTGTGAAGCCCATACCATAGTGTTGGCAGTCTGATGGCAACAAGAGCAGTCGGTACCCGTTCATCGTTTCATCAAAGTAGTTGGGTATTTGGTCTCCAGCAGACAGCATACAGAAATTCCATGTCGTTTTAAATCCGTACATGCTGTCTTTTTAATTCGGATGTAATTTCTCTTATGTAAACGATCCAATAGAAAACATATTTAAAGTGATATCTCATTCGTTGAAAGACTGGTCTCTGGTATTAAACCCAAAAAGTGGAAAGAACTGCCATATCTGTCCTCGGGATGAGAAATAAGGAAAAGTGGAAACATGCAAGAAAGTTGGATCCTTTTAACACAACTGAAATGAAATAAGTTTAAATCTCAAATTTATGATATATTGATACATTTGCTAAGAAATTACGTTTATGGAAAACGCAGATATCTACTACAAAATACAGTCTAACCCGGGGTGGGGCACCAAAGTGCCCCAAAAATCGGGGGTGCCCTTCCAAACAGGGGTCTGGTTCAAACTATTGAATTATAGTTCATTTAAACTTAATTTTGGTTTACTTTGCGAACAAAGAACTCCTTCACATCTTCCAAAGTGTTTATATGCCGCGATAATACAATGTTTTTTTTGTGTTTTTTGGAAGAAAAAACAATTTAACATTTGAGCATTCCAATAAAGAATGACATGTGGCATTATCCATTATTAAAATTATTTTTCTATCTTGTGAAAGAAAGTCGTCGTTAATCTTTGTAACCACATTTTGAAAATTTCTCTGTTCATCCAGGATTTTTTTGACGCTGCATTTAAAATACCGATTTTTCACAATCAAAATCTATGTTTCAAATAAATTAAGCCAACTTTTCATACAACGAGGTGATTTGTATTTTCCAATAATAAGAGGTCTTGATTTTTTTTCCTGCTGCATTACAGCAAAGGAGGACTGTTACTCTTTCTTTACTGAATTTTGTACCATGACATGCTTCTATCGATTCGACATTTGAAGAAATTTTTAACATACAAAGATGTTTCATCGCCATTAAAATATTTCATGACCATAGGTTTTCAATAAATTATCAAATTGAAAAAAAATTTGGCAAATTACTTTTTCTGCTGAATTTTTTTCACCGGAAATAGTTTTAAAACCAGATCATGTCCTTCTAATCTGTCTAACCATCCGTTTAAGGCTTTAAAAGATGTTCGAGAATCCAATTTTGTCGATATTTTTTTCGCGATGGGCTTTGATTAATGTACCCTAAATAGAAAAGGAATCTTTCCTCAATCGACGAAAACCATTAAAAGTTTAATTTGTCAAGTTTTTCAATTGATTTTGTTTCATTAGAAGCTTGTTCAACTTCATCTATTTGAACTAATCTTGAAATGACTGATCCGGTATTAATGAAAGAAGAAATGTTTTTTTATTCCTGGAAATAGTGCCTTTGCTATCTTGAATTTTTTTGCAACTTCTCTTTCAGAAGAAGTTTGTAGACACTTTGCAATTTTAATTTTTTTTTCAATAGAAATGTTGGAAGGCATTACACAAAGATAAATATCAAAAATAATTTTATTCAAAAATTATTATGTAATAATATTAAAATAAATTAGTAAAGTGCCCCATACTGGGGTTTTGATAATTTCAAATTTGGAAATTATTTATGAAAATGTACTAAAAATAAATCGCCCCAAAAAGCGAGGGTGCCCCAAGGGGGGGTTTTTGTTGGGGCGGGGTTCGACTGTACATACATTTCCTCTATTTGTCGGTTCAACTGAAAATATTTAAAATAATTGAAATTTAATTTCACAATTTGAAGCAAGATTTCAGGTATTAGTATTTAATTTTTTGTTTGTTTTAATGAAAAAAATTTTTTTACACAAACAGTTTGATTACGAAAAAAATAATTCGGTCAAGTGTTCGAAAGCTTCATGGACGGGAAGCCGACGCGATCGAGAAAGAATTAGAGCGTACTATCGCAAGGGATATCCGCTCGAACAACCATCTTGATTCGCGGGCGTCGCCTGTGATAGCAGACTGACCAAGGACCACCAAGAGAAATTAAGAAGGTTTTAGAGAAGTCTAAAGAGCAAATATAGTCACCAAATATTTCGAACTGATCCCCTGAAAAAACGAGCTGGATTGATATCACACACGTAAAAAACTCAGTATGGATCTTTATCATTACGAAATATTGTTAAAAATTTTGAAAACGCAAGCTAAAGAGGGTAAGAAGGTTTAAAGGAGGTGTAAAAAGCGAATATTGTCGGCAAATATTCAGTAGTTAATCATGGCCCCAAGACACTCCGCTTCGCTCGCTCGACGATTTCAAGAACAAGCCACGATCTAAGAGAGTATTCTTGGCTCCTGGAACGTCCTGTCGTTGCTGTGATCCGAGGGAACAGCTTCGCGAGGCTGGCAGGGTTCTCGTGAGGACATTAATTAGCAGCTATCTTTAACTTTAATAGCAGTTATGCAATCGGGATTATTGCGCAACTTAGTTGCACAAAAGAATTACGAAATAAAAAATAATTATGAGATTTATTGAATTTAAAAACACCATTGAAAATAAGAAATGTATAAATCAAATCAATTGTAATTTAATTTCTCTACTCGAATACTTAATTGCACAAGAGAATTACGAATAAAAAAATAATTATTGATGAGATTTATTCAACTGTAAAAACACCATTGAAAATAAGAAATGTATAAACAGGTAAATTTAATTTTACTTGGTGTTTTTACTTGGGGCACGGTTTAAATTGGTAGAGTCTACCAACACATGAGTATAAATTTGTCGATATTCTATTTGTTTCAACTCATCTGGGCGTTGTAAAATGCGGCGATTGAGTGGGTTAGCCCTGAACTTCTTCCTGACTTTATAGTACAGCTAAGAACTTCAGCTCTTCTTCGTCAATTTCGACTGCACTCTTCACGGGGGCGCGGGGTATTCTAGAAGAGAAATCAAATTCCCTTGGCACAGTCAATCAAATTCCCTTTTTCCTGCCATGCACAACCTGCTACGATCTTTTATTTTCTTTTCCTGTAATAGATTTAATTTGATCATAAAAAATTCTTGCATTTTCGAAGGGACAGGACAAAGTCACTTTGAAATGAACCAATCCGACTCTCTCACTTGGAGAATAAATAGATTTGTTATACGTGTAATATTAGAACACAGCTTGAGATTTATTGTTTCTATTGAAACAAGACACTGTTTCAATAGAAAACATCATAAAAATATTATAAAATTGTTTTATAAAGAATAAAATTTTCATTAAAAATAGGATGATTTATAGTTTCTATGAAACAGACACTGTTTCAATAAAACCATCATAAAAATATTATAAAATTGTTTTATAAAAAATAAAATTTTCATTAAAATAGGATGATTATATTTTCTATTGAAACAAGAAACTGTTTCAATAGAATATTATAAAATTGTTTTATAAAGAATAAAAATTTTCATTAAAAATAGGATGATTTATATTTTCTATTGAAACAAGAAACTGTTTCAATAGAAATATTATAAAATTGTTTTATAAAGAATAAAAATTTTCATTAAAAATAGGATGATTTATATTTTCTATTGAAACAAGAAACTGTTTCAATAGAAATATTATAAAATTGTTTTATAAAGAATAAAAATTTTCATTAAAAATAGGATGATTTATATTTTCTATTGAAACAAGAAACTGTTTCAATAGAAATATTATAAAATTGTTTTATAAAGAATAAAAATTTTCATTAAAAAATTATAAAATTGTTTTATAAAGAATAAAAATTTTCATTAAAAATAGGATGATTTATATTTTCTATTGAAACAAGAAACTGTTTCAATAGAAATATTATAAAAATTGTTTTATAAAGAATAAAAATTTTCATTAAAAAATTATAAAATTGTTTTATAAAGAATAAAAATTTTCATTACAAATAGGATGATTTATTTTTCTATTGAAACAAGAAACTGTTTCAATAGAAATATTATAAAATTGTTTTTAAAGATAAAAATTTTTCATTAAAAAATTATAAATTGTTTTATAAAGAATAAAAATTTTCATTAAAAATAGGATGATTTATATTTTCTATTGAAACAAGAACTGTTTCAATAGAAATATTATAAAATTGTTTTATAAAGAATAAAAATTTTCATTAAAAATAGGATGATTTATATTTTCTATTGAACAAGAAACTGTTTCAATAGAAATATTATAAAATGTTTTTATAAAGAATAAAAATTTTCATTAAAAATAGGATGATTTATATTTTCTATTGAAACAAGAAACTGTTTTCAATAGAAATATTATAAAAGGTTTTATAAAAGAATAAAAATTTTCATTAAAAAATTATAAATTGTTTTATAAAGAATAAAAAATTTCATAAAAATAGGATGATTTATTTTTCTATTGAAACAAGAAACTGTTTCAATAGAAATATTATAAAAATTGTTTTATAAAGAATAAAAATTTTCATTAAAATATAGATGATTTATATTTTTCTATTGAAACAAGAAACTGTTTCAATAGAAATATTATAAAATTGTTTTTATTAAAGAATAAAAATTTTTCATTAAAAATTATAAAATTGTTTTATAAAGAATAAAAATTTTCATTAAAAATAGGATGATTTTTTTTCTATTGAACAAGAAACTGTTTCAATAGAAATATTATAAAATTTTTTATAAAGAATAAATTTTCATTAAAAAATTAAAATTGTTTATAAAGAATAAAAATTTTCATTAAAAATAGGATGATTTATATTTTCTATTGAAACAGAAACTGTTTCAATAGAATATTATAAATTGTTTTATAAAGAATAAAAATTTTCATTAAAAATAGGATGATTTATATTTTCTATTGAACAAGAACTGTTTCAATAGAAATATTATAAAATTTTTTTATAAAGAATAAAAATTTTCATTAAAAAATTATAAATTGTTTTATAAAGAATAAAAATTTTTCATTAAAAATAGGATGATTTATATTTTCTATTGAAACAAGAAACTGTTTCATAGAAAACATCATAAAATATGATAAAATCCTCAATAGTCAATGTGTATTGTTTAAAAATTGATAAAATCGGCCATTAGCGTCTCAGTTCATCAAATGAAAAAAGGAATTTAAAATTGAATATAAATGCAATAAACAAAAATACAGTGAAAAAAAGATAAAAAATTATCAAAGAAAATAAGGTAATCCCCAAATTAAAAATAGGATGAAATTCAATTTTCAAATTTCAAATAAGTAGAATATACAGATTGAGGATAAACTTGCAAATATTACAAAATGATGAAATTTCAGAAAATTAACAATAAAAGAAACTACATCGCAGAATATCCCTTCTGAATCCAATAAATAAAAAAATAAGATCGACAACTAAGTAATACAACAACAAGGTATATCAACCGCGTGTTTACACGTGCATAATTTATTAGGTTTTCTATTAATAATTGGTTAACCAAAAATTAAAAATAATTTATTAATGAAATCAAACATTTTTTTAATTAAAACACAATTTTACCTAGTAGCTTATAAACATTGTAAATATTAGAGCGCATATCTCATAGTGTTTTTAAGTGATCAGTCGTTCTTATCACCCGTACATACGACAATAAATAAAGTGTATAATAAATAAACTTTTATTTTATATAAACTTTTATTTAAATACAATATTTTGGTCTGTTGTTCTCAGAGATGACAGTTTGAAATCACCGAGGATGACGCAAGGTTAATAGTGGGGTCAAACTACTGATTGCCAGCTCAAAGCACAACCCCAAAATGCGAAATATCTCAACATCCGAACAAAGAATGGTTTATTAATAATTGTTTGCAGGTCCCCAGTCTGATCATCCCCACTTATTCTGGAAACAAGTCAACGAAGCCGCGACTGTGATATCCACGAGGAATATAATAGCCGTGAGTACAACACACATCTCCAAATCACAGTCCTCGCTTCTCCCGTGTAGTGGGTGCCTCATTCGTGGAAGGGGGTCACTTGCCCAGGTGTGAGTGTGTGTGATGTGATTAGTCGAGTGATGTGGTCGTGGTGGACAATCCCACCCAATTCGACTGTGATGGCCACCACATCATATCCTTCTGTGACACTGACTGTGACCCCAAACGTTCTCTCTGTGTCATTCCCTCCGCCAATAAAGTAAGCCCACTCTCCAATTATAGGATCCTCACGCCATTGTCGCCGCCTGGTATTTCCTGGCCAGACAAGTCCTTCGTCTGAGATCCAACTGTGAGCTCGCCTTCCAGGACTTTTTGGATAAGTCGATTGTATGTGTGGGTTTATATTTGAGGATGGCCACAATGGACATCAGGCTGATTGAGTGTTGTTCATTACATTTTGGTCAATTTTAGTTATTAAATATTTTTTGTTTAAAATAAATTATTTGAATTTTCAAATGGCTAGTCGTGGTGATTCAACGGGGGCACATCTAAACTGTAAAGTTGAACGACTTATCGAATCTTTAAAATCCCTCAAAGAGAGGAAAATAGACCAACTGGGCAGAATACAGAGATTGGACAGGAGATTCCACAAGATTTGCCAGTCCAGCCGCGTGCACAAGGAGGCATGAATGATGTCATCACCCCTAGTTGATGGAAATAGACAGGGAAGTGCTCTCACAGTCAAACGGGAATCGATTCAATCTGCTGTTGGCGGGACTGGCCTTTGAGGATGAGCGAATAAGGGAGTTGTCGGAGAACAACGCAATGATGAATGTGTATGTGGAGGAGTGTCTGTCCACCTTGGAAATGGTGATGGACAAGTACAGGGAACATCTGTCTGTCTGCTCCAACCACGTTTGTGAGGAATATCAGGCAAAATATGTTGGGAGTGTGTCATTAGTTGTAGGACGACACGTCGGGTGTTGTGGGGCCACTCGTCACGACTATTAAACAACTTCTTTCTCAGGCCACCCAAGACCAGGATGAACAAATCCAACTTATTTCTAAATTTAAGGATCAGAACGACAAGATTAGGAAGTATTTAAAGATTGATGAATTCTAAGTTATGTTTGTTGTAAACATTCGTTCTGTCTGGTAGGCTGAGTAGGGCATTTATAAGATTTTGGCATAAAGTTAATCCGCAAAGTGGACTGGTTCTCACATTTGATGGTCGCAACTTTAAAAAGTTTCCATCTCCGTCAACAATTTGCAGGAAATACTCGAATGTGTCTGAAACTACACGATATGTCCAAATCGGGATTTCAGATAAGTAAATATCCAATCTTTCTTGTAGCTCTAAGAGAAGTAGGTGGTGTGGAGAGTCGACAGATCAATAGTTTAAGAAAATATAAATCTATTAACGCAATTAGGAGAGTGAAATGACAAAATAAATAAGATTTGGGTTTCTAAACCTTCACCAGTAATATATTTCAGTGGTTCTCAACCTTTATTTTTGTATCGCCCCCTTGGAATTTTTTTCGCTTCATTTAAAAAACTATGTTAATGTGAAAAATCTATTATTTAAAACGAAGGAAAGCAGCCGAAAGTAATATTCACAGAAAAGTATAAAACAAGATCAGTGTTTGTTAGTGTTAGCTCCATCGAGTCCCCAGGAGTTGAAAAGTGGCATTCTAGCAGGGACCATTCCTCGTAGCATATTTTGTGGCACAAACATGGCCGAACACGGCACATTGAGGGGATTCACCGGGTAGAAAGGAACAAACTGAGTCTGAGCAAATCCCTGGACTCCAATTTTAGTCTTGTCGGTTAATTCGTCAATGTAATTGGAGACGTGTTCGGAGTGAGTTTTGGGCGTCTCCTGAGGCATGCCTCCAATCTGAACAAAATTTCCAAGGCAGGACAAGGAATATGTTTGGAAGTCATCTCGAATGTGCAAATTGGGGAGTTCGGAGGACTCGTCTTGGAGGACGGTCTCATTGGAAGTGACAGACACAGCATCCGACATGTCATCCTGCTCACGTGGGCGGTCAGTCTGGGAATAGTCCATGATCAAATCGTCATATAAAATGTCATTCGTATCCCTCCGCTCCTCGACTGGGTCGATTTTTGTTGCGTTTTTTAAAGGCGATGGACGGTTTTTATTAGCAACAACAACGTTCCCTATCATGTTTTTGAAGGGCTCGAGTATCTTCATTGAATTGAGGATTGAATTTATGTCCTTCGGGTCCTTCAACAACGGCCTTTTCGGAGGATCAGCCGGCCTGCCACAGTTCTCGGGGTCGTAGGACGAGTCGTCACTGTCGAGGGCATTGACCACCTCGTTCGGCCTTTTCCCGGAATCTAGATTGGTGATGAGTGATATACATTGGGCAGTCTGACTCGTCTCCCTTAGCAAATAAATAAATAAGGCCATCAAACCGTAAGGACGTGTCTCTGCAGGTGGTCGTACTTGGCAACCCGTGCCTTGAGGAGGGCAATGAATGCACGTCTGAGGAGGACATCCCCCTCGACCTTGTCTAGCACAGCACAACCCTCCCTATGCACATCGCGGACTAGGATAGCAATAGAGCACCCAACCCTCCGCATTGGTGGATATAGCACGACTAAGGGAGGCGAGGACACCCCGGACTAACACACGACAATCGAATAACTCGTCTTTCATACTAATAAGCTGTTTAACCTACCAATTCACAAATATCAATAAACAGTGGCCGGCCTGTCATCCGCACTAATCGACTCCCCTCCGACATTACTCAGCAGACGTCCTTCCAACAACTGGAGATACTCGGGAGGGTACACCCCTCGCTCACCCCACACCGACAGCAGTCGTTCCATCCTTCTGTGCATGTCCTCCCCCATCCCCGACACCACTTCCACCGCATCCGGCAGAACCACCGCGAACGGGCCTCGGAAGCCCACCCGTTTGGGGGATACCTGCACCAGTTCGTTGCACACGTAAAACAGTGGGAGGATTTTGTCCCTTTCTACAACGGGTGGATTGCCCTTACCGAACTCCTGGATTGCCTTGAACCAGCATTCCACTATTAAAATGTCAAATTTCTTGTAATGCAACAGCCAGAGGGATATTTTTTGGATATCCTCGGTGTTCATGCTCACTTCATTCAGACGTTTTAATATTTTTGCTTCGTTCAAAATGAAAGACATTCCCACTTATTTTCTACCTTTCTTCTAAGAAAATTCACTGAATATAAAAACAAACTAACAAAGATGGAGCAACTGCAGTGACTTTATTTTATTGTAAAAATAATTAATATTTAACAAATTGACATTTCACTATTATTTTAAGTAATTATTTATTAATTATTTTTAATCTCTCTGAAAACATCAATTATGTGGGGCTAAAAAGTAGCAACATTTTATCCAAAGTAAACATGTAAACAAGGTGTTTGACTCGCCTAAGTAGCCTCAGATCAAAGCATCGCCTGATACTTGTGACTGACTGTCAGTACTAAAGACCTGCGGACTCTGAATAGCTTTGAACAGGTCGTCTGGTCGACAGTTGAGTGGATATGACTCTGGAGTGCCCCTCCGCACAAGGAATGAGTCAGCTCTTCACCATTTCCTGTGAATCCCCACAAAGTAAAGTCCTTCAAGTCAGTTGAGTTGAATCAACTGTGATGAGTATCCATAAAATTCGTAACAATTTGCACTAATTATTTTTCTTTATTGAACAGTGTAAAGTATCTGGATCAATCAAAGTATAGATATAAATACAATTTTCCCTATAAATACGAGAATGTAGATAAGCTTTATCAACTTTCCACTTGCAATTTCTCCAATCAATTCGATAAAACGAGATTTTTTAATAATTTTTGTGAACAGTCAAGTACACTCCAGTAGGCCAGACACACTCTACTATCAATTAAACATTTTCAATTGAGAGTGACTGTTTATTTTGAAGTAAATTATGAAAAATGTGAGTTTGATGGATTAAAGGTGTAAGCTCAAAGAAAACGTAAATTCTCCGCCTCAGTTTAAAGAACGGGATCACCAGTCAAGGTTGGAATTCAAGTTGGAATGTTGGGAGTGCTGATGTGAAGTATGGATTAAAAGCACACAGTCATTAATGAAAGTTAATTAAAAGAAGGAAGTATGAATACCCAGTGATGTAATCCTATTTATGACGTTTTGGGAAAAGTGAATAGTTAATAGATTGAAGTGTCATTGACTCATATTAGAATAGGTGGAGTTGTGTTGGTCAATATGTGACAATCATGACAGAAAATAAATATTCGCTAATTTCCGATATATAAACCGCAATGCACTGCGCCATCGTTTTATGAATTATAACAACAATGTGTCGTGTACATCAATTCCCCTCGACCCCCCCGAAATCAACAGTGTGGGCGGCATTGGGAGGGAGAGAATCCTCAATCGAAATGGCCAATACAAAATGAAAATGTCCGGATGGGGCTATATGAGGAAAATAAAGGATTTGTATAATACATTTCTTGACCTAGCCTGGTGGAAAGTGTGTCTGATATATCCGATTGTGTTTATTATTTCCTGGCTCTTCTTCGGGCTGCTGTGGTTCCAAATATCAAAGGAGAAGGGACAGTGTTTGGCCAACGTCGACTCGTTTTATTCCGCGTTCCTGTTCTCCCTGGAGACACAGCGAACGATCGGGTACGGCCACCGATACATCAGACAGACGTGTTTCAGTTCCTATGTGGTGCTAGTCCTGCAGTCGAGCATTGGAATTGTCATTCACGCACTCATGGTCGGAATGATGTACGACCGTTTCTCCAAAAACAACAATCGAGCACAGACTATTCTCTTCTCCAGAAACGCAGTGATCTGCCAGAGGGACAATTTCCCCTGTTTTGTATTCAGAACAGCTAACTTGCAGGCAACAGGCCTTGTCGACTGCCAGGTTGTTCTCAAGTTTGTGTATTCTACCATTACTGAAGAACAGGAGACTATTCTCCTTGATTTTATTAACCTCCAAGTCGGCGAGGATGACGTTTCTCAGGAAATTGAATTTTGTACTCCAGTCCTCATTGCACACAGAATCACGCCTGCTAGTCCAATCTACGACTATCTCGAAAAAGGTCTCGAAGAATCCCAATTTGAAATACTCGTTCTCCTGACTGGGTGCGACGAAGCCACTGGAGTCACCATCCAGGCTCGAGTCTCCTATCTTCCCAGAGATATCATCCTCAATCACCGATTCGTTATGATTGAGTCTTTGTCCAACTCGAATGATTGGATTCTTGATTTTAAAAAATTTCATTCTATTTTGCCCGAATAATATGTTTTCTTATTTTTGTAGAATATTCTTTTTCGGTTAAAATGCTAATTTTTGGATGTTAAAATAAACGAATTATCATTTCAATGAAATATTCAGGTCAGTCTGTATTTCTTGCATATGTAGGGAGTATTCTATTTGCTGTTTTCACTCTCGTCTCCTTTTCATTTTCGGTCGTGTTCTACGCCAGTGGTACAACACGGACTGTAATGTCTAGGGGGAACATCACTTTTTCGTTGTCCCATGAAGAGTGCTATTCCAAAGTTGTTGTTCTGTGCTGGAATATTCGGCATGTTAGTAATCCTCACATCTTTTTTCACTTCATTCAACCCCGTTACGAAAAGAAACCGACAAAAGGAGGTAGTCCTTGCAGATTATGTTTCCCTATTCTTCGTGCTAATCGTGATCATCTTAAGCATTGCATGTAATTCTATACATAACTATACTCCAGCTCTGGCACTGGCTATTGCAAATCCTATCAGGAAGGAGAATAGCGAGTTTGTGTTGTCACATGGATTCATTGTCAACCAGATGTACTGTGATCCCCAAATCTACGACATTGTCTATAAATACTTGCCAGTCCAGCTTGTATTTAGTGGGACCTACTTTGGGTTTATCTTAATGCGTGTAGTGTTCTACATGAAATCCCAAAAAAACCTTAATCTCCTCAGCATTTTACTTTCTTAATGGTCGAATATTTAAAAATATTTCGTTTCATTTTTCTAACAAAATGGTAAAGTGGAGACGTGATTCTGGAAATGACCTACATATATAAGCAGAGCAGTTCGTTCTATTCTTTTACCCTCAATTGCACCGCACCCTTTATGGAAAGTGCATTTTGATAATTCCAAGAGCACTCATCATCGTGTTTGGACCACCTTCATATCGAATTACCCATAGTTACTTATCTTTTTAGATTTTAGGAGCCAACTCCAAGTAGGTTAATTTTTTTGTTTTTTTTTAACAACAATAAGGACGTGAAAAGATAGCTAAGCTAATTACTGGAGTCACGAGACACCCGGCCAGCCTCGCGAATGGCGAAGCCGTTCTCTCGGATCACAGCAAACGACAGACGTTCCAGTAGCCAAGAATACTCTCTAGGTTAATTGTCCTAATTTTTAATAGTTTGAGTAAGTAGGTCAATTCTCCATCCAAAAAGAGGTTTTCTGTTTTTTGAAGATTGATGACCATTCTTAGACAGCTAAGAGTCATGTTTTTGTTGTGGGGGAGAAAACGACTTCAAGTCCTATATATGAAGTGCATAAATTAATGTATTCTGATTGATGGATATGAGAATGTCACTTCTTGCTCAAATGAAAAACTGCGGATAGGGAGAAAAGTGGGACAGCAAACAAGGTAAATGGTCGTCAAAGGTGATTGCAGGCATCCAGATATAACACCTTGTTTTGTATTGACTGAAGTTCCGCCGTGGAGCTTGTAAATAGCCAAGAACTTGCATACCTTGGTACGGGGTGGATGTATTATTTGTAGACTTGTTTGAGGAGTGGTTTCTGGGCATCAGTGATGTGACCACTTATTGCTTTTGGAATGTTTGTACGCCTGTTTGCTTTGTCCGAAATGTTCGAGACATTTTTGTAAAACAGAGTTGTGTCAAAAATAAATCCGAAAACAGTGGTGTGTTTGAATAGCGGAAAGTCAAAATCAAAGAGATATGTCATCTATCGGAAGATAATAAAGTGATCGAGAACTTGGGGGACAAAACCCCGAGGTGGTTATCGTTTAGCCAAATCACAGTAGAGTATAGTTATTGGTAAATTTTGAAAGAGGCGGTTTTGCAGTCTTAATGTTTTGAGGCAATAATAATGTGCACAGACA
>NW_021836330.1:0-2500 GCF_006345805.1 Octopus sinensis
GATGACGTTTTTTGTTGCTTTCGTTTATGAGGTTATCGTTTTTGTATTTTAACCCTTTGCCCTCCGTCATCATTCAGACCTTTGAAGAAAGGCGTTCTTTTTATGGCCATTTTGATATTTCATTTCGAGCGTACCTAAAGGTACGTCTTCTTTTTCTTTAACACAGTGATATGTGATTTCAGCTTGTTTTTGGCAAATTTATTTTGCAATATCATTCCAATTTATTGTGGGGACCACTTTGGATTCCTTATGGATTTTGTGTTCTGCTGTAGGCCTAGATAAATTAGGCACATGCAAAATAAATCTAGAGCCCTATGTTTCAGAAATGAGTCAGTAGTTAAAGTCACAACAATGCTTTCTTTGAAACAACAAAAAGACATCTACTTGGTTCCTTGATATGCTAGTTATAACAGCCAATTGCTCAGAAAATCTCAATTTGGTGTTTTGAAATAACAAAATTGCAAGAACACATTGACAAATGTATTCTTAGATACGCTACACCGAACCCTGCCAAAGTAGAAAAAGATCCTTCTGTTTGAAAAAAAGTCCTTAAATACGTAGAAGAGTAGAACTTACAACATACTTGAAAAAAAAAATGAGATAAAAATATTTCTGGCCCACTACAGCTTCCAGCTTTGAACCTCATTCGATGTTTGGTAATTCTGAAATTTTACATTTAGCATGAGGTTTTTGGCGGAGGAGGTTTAGTTTATGAGATTTCATTTAAAGACGTGAATCAGGTCCCTGTTTGGTGAGATTTCTCTTCTCCCGTTCAATATTGGAAGTAATGAATTCCAAACTGAACTATTATGAAATGTAAACAAGAATATAAAATTCAAAAGATAAATCTTTTAATGTCTTCACACCAAAATGGTGTCGTTGATCTGATCGGGATTTCGAATCCGAAACTTCAAACATTGACATCTTCCATCTCACTTTTTGATATAGCGGTTTGCTGACAGGGTCCTTAAGAAAGAAGTTTAGGGTATCCTTTGGTGTCTTGTCCGGGTTTCTCTGTTCTGAGTTCAAATTACACTGAAGCCAAAATTATCCAGGAAATCTTCAGGGTTCATAAGTACAGAAGTCAATTCTCTCTTTCTTACTCTCCTTCTCTCTCTCTCTCCCACTCATACTCGCTTACTCTTATTCTCATCTCTCTCTCATTCCTGTTCACCCTCTCTCTAATTCACTCCCATCCTTTCTCTCTATCTCTTAAACCATACAACTCCCACTCGCACCGTGTCTCGCTCTTATTCCCATCTGCTCGCAAACTCTCTCCTACCCTTCTCTTTCTCACCTTTTAGAACTTTCCCTCTCATCCTCTCTCTCTCTCTCCCTCTCTCTGACTGGACCACGTTGAAATTGTCATAGGGAAATGTATGTACTTGGCGCAACCACCAATACTTAAAATCTTCTGTGGCCCTCAGTCGAGCCCAATCGTATTCAACATTGATTTCGATTTAATTTCCAAACTTGATTCCTAATCTTTATACAACACTAGACATTTCTGCTGATGGGTCACTTTTGTACGGTTCAATCGATCTTTCCATATTAGTGGTACACACACACACACACACACAAACACACGTGCACACACACAAACATACACATGCATATATATATAATTGAACAAGTTTGGAGTCAACAAATCTGAATGAAGGTAGACTAGCTTTATGCTGTACTCTGCGACGTTCTTGACAGAATATGCCATAACTATATATATGTATACGCGCACACGCACGCATACACACACATACACACACATACACACACATATAGATATATACACACATGTATATTTGACTCAGACATAATGAAAGGTTTCATTCTAGCGCAATTTGTACTTAAGACACGAAATATACAAAAACATAGCCTCGTATAGTTGCAGCAACACTTCTAGAAGCAGTTCTTCTAACTCCACCTTTTGTTTCCTTTTTACACAGCTGTTTCAAGAGGGGACGACCTAGTTGGTGACATCGACTCTAACACTAGACTATTACATAATTTTATTTTGTCGACTCTGAAGTGATGTAACGAATTGTTGATCCGAGCATAATTTGAATGTAAACGGTTGGATGAAATTCCTAGTCTCAGGTATTCAGGTGAGATGCGTAAAGATTGTTGTCTCTGTTAAAACCCCAAGGAGAAAATACCTGAAAACCCTTACCCAAACACACTTTCATGAATAGTGGTCAGAGTAAATGGTTTCATGGGTGGATAAATATATTTGCATAACTGATTCTTCAAGCCGAGTCAAGGACATGAAAGGCTGGTCTAAAAAGGGATCAGTTGAACTCTACCCACGGTCTCTGTTTGTGTCGTTTGGCAATCTCTTTGCAAAGTGTAATGACGGTCACGCCTGACAGAAGCCTGCAGAGGAGGTGCCTGAGGACTCTACCTTTATGGCCTTCCAGGGAATAGTGGGATGGGGAAGATCGATGATAGATGGCAGGATTTAAACAATTGGAAGAATTACTACAAGTTATTTCATCCGATGCTC
>NW_021836330.1:15000-25612 GCF_006345805.1 Octopus sinensis
CCGGATGCAACATGTAAATAGAGTAGTAGTAGCTGTAATAGTAGTTATAGTAGTAGTAGTAGTGGTAGCAGCAGCAGTAGTAGTAGTGCTATTACAGCTACAACTACTACCGTAGCTGCCACAAACAGTGATACCAGCGACAGAATAATCACTCTAGCGCCGAAACCACAAGGTGGTTGCTACTAGTACATATACTGCATACCATCACAACCGCTACCACCATCACCACCACCACCACAACCTCCACCTACACCACCAGCAGCATCATCACCACCACCACCACCAGCATCACCACCACCACCGACACCACCACCAACACCACCACCACCACCGACACCACCAACACCAACACCACCAACACCGCCACTACAGCCGTCTCTATCGCGTCCATTATCAACTGCACTTCAAATAACATCATGGAATCTTCAACACTGCCACCATCAACAACAACAACAACAACAACAACAATAATAATAACAGCAGCAGCAACAACACCATAAACACTAGTGACCAGCACCACCACCACCAACAGTAACGCTAACAACACCAGCATCACAACAACGATTAACAACAGCAACAACAACAATAGCAAGGCCGCAAGTAACTCCAACACCCTTTCCACCATCATCATCATCATCATCATCATCATCATCACCATCACCACTATCATCACCACCATCATCATCATCGTCATCATCATCGTCATCATCATCGTCACCACCATCATCATCATCATCATCGTCGTCATCATCATCACCACCACCATCATCATCATCGCAAAAGTCGTCTTCGTCACCATCATCATCACAATCTTCGTTATCATTACCTTCACCATCATCATCATCATCATCATTGGACGCAGCAACAACAGTAATAACAGTGTTGTGCCTAATTCTGAGGGGAAACCACTGGCTGCTACTCCTGCCGCTGCTACTGCTGCTGCTTTTACTTCTGATGCTGTTGCCGATGGTGATGATGATGTCGACGATGATGATGGCGATGATGATGATCTCAAAGACGACATTAAAGACGACGATACCAGTGATGACGATGTTGAAGTTGGTGGTGATGATGATGGGGAGGAGGACGTTGATGAGCAGGAGGAGGAGTAGGTGGAGGCAGAAGAGAAGAATGAGGAGGGGGCGGAGGGGATCGTGATGAGGATTGCAAAAGTGGACGGAGTTGCGGCGGTGGTGATGAGGATAATGATGGCAACGACTACGTTAAAGATAAGGCGGACGGGGAATGATGATGATGTTGACGTGATGACGACGACGACGACGACGATGATGATGACGACGACGACGACGACGACGACGATGATGATGATGATGATGATGGTAATGGTAGTATAGGTACTTGTGTTGCGTAGATAGGTTTTATTTCCTGCGCTGGTCCTCTGAGTGGGTGCTGAGGAGAAAGCGCTAAGCTGTGTCCTTCACGGACCGTTATGATGTAACTATGTCTCTCGAAATACCCCAGGACGCCTCTCGCATGCAGGAATATTGCAAAGTGCACCCATAGAGTGCAGCTCGAGACTAGTAATGGAACTAAGAGTCATATATTTGCCTGACTAACTTTGCTGGAAATCCAAAATGTATATGTATATACATGAAAGCACAAAATGACACAACAACGCGAGGACGTGGAACAAATATAGTATTATTGGACGCTCAGGAAAGAAGGAAAGAAGGAGGGTTTAACGTTTCGAGCGTAGCTCTTCGTCGGAAACATAGGAGAAGGAAAGATCCAGAGAAGGGAAGACAGAAGAAAAAAAATCGTCAACGGTACACACGCGGTCGCACAAACACACACACATGCACACACACTAACACGCAGAGGTATTTTCTTTCATCTTTCTTTTTTTTGATGTCTGCTAATCACTATTGTTTACTCTTTTCTTTATTTCTCTTATTCCATGCCTTCCCAGAATGCCTTTCAAATTTCTCATGATTCTACATCGTTCATCCTGTTCCTGGCCTTTTTTTCTACCAACCTTACTTACAATTAATTTCGCTCTTTGTGCTCTCTCTCCGTCTCCCTGTCTCCCCATCTCTCTATCCCTCCGTCTCCCTATCTCTGCATTTTCTTGTCTCTCCGCATCCCTATATCTCTGTCTCACGCGCTCTGTCTTCATTCAAGGTTTAATACCTCATCTACTAATTATTTATTCTCGTCCCAGGCTAACCCTTATGCACAAAATTATATCTTGCTCTACTTTACTGCGAACGACAGACTGCTGGATAGACTTTAATACAATGCCCCATACTTTGTGTTCTCCCAGCGAAAGAGCTAATTGTTTTCCATATCCATTATGTTAATCGGTTGACATATTATTTTATAATATCTCTTCTTTCTTGTTCCTGGGCACTGTTCTAATTCGAACTCATACTGTCTTGGGCATTATATTGCTGTCATATTTCCGAATGTGCTTTGTTGCTGTCCAGTCTTTACTGCATTTTTCCTGAAATCAGTTTTCTATTTTTATTGGTTCATGAAAGTAGCTATATTGCATTTAAAGTGCCGAAATCGCCAGAAGATCAAGGAAAACAGCTGATGAAGATAGCTCTGTGACACTGTGTTTTCCGCGTTCTATTAGTTTGAGTTAATTATACATACATGCATACATACACATACATACATACATACATACATACATACATACATACATACATACATGCATGCATGCATGCATGCATACATACATACATACATGCATGCATGCATACATACATACATACATACATACATACATACATACATACATACATACATACATACATACACATGCACCTCGATGACCAGCAGCGAAGGCAGCATTCCTAAGGTATTTTTCGATGTTATAATAATAATAATTATTATTATTATAACATCGAAAAATACCTTAGGAATGAGAACCCTGGTTCGAAATTTCACCAAGACACCTGATGAATGCTGGAAGGTATATCAGCCGAAACGTTGTGTTAAGAACAAACAAGATGAGGACAAATAACCGTGAAATTTAAATAATGTAAATAATGTAAAATAAATTCAACCTGAAGACGTACCACAAAGTTGAATACATGTGGGAAGCAATGAAATCGATGAGATAAATGAGTTATTCTACATAAACCACAATAAATATGTGCGTCGAAATCCCCAGGAGATTAACCCGTCGTGGGCCGGCAGGATGGCTTCGAACCTCAGCATATTTGAAAAATTATGCAACTTTTACATTTTACATTTAAATGAATTTATATCTGATAACTTTTACTGTCAATAGTTTATGTATGAAGATACAATCTTTGAGTTAAAAATTTCCAGTCATATCGATGTTGTAGCATGAAATATGGTCATTGGAGTCCAACGGGATCCCATTGGTCTTCTCTGAAATATATTTTCAGATATTCTTATACGAAAGTGAAATATGAGTTACTACGGAGATGGAAGGACATCAATTGGCCAAGGAAAGATTCATGCTACGAATATTATTTCGAGAGCATTTTCGAGATGAGATAATTCAAGAACGAAGAGAATGGATCGACGTAATGGCACAATACTAGAAAGCTGATGTTCTACCGAGCACGACACGTTATAAGGTTCGTCGATATCAGGTAGAACGGTGCAATTGCCGAGATCGAAGTGGCCACTGGGAACGCCGGCTCGAAGCTGAGAAAGGAAATTAGGAAAGCGATTCGCTGCGAGATGTAGAAGAACTGCGCAGTCATGAGAGAATTGGAAGTGCATTGTGACCGGCGATGTCTTACAACAACTGATACTTTGGGTCTTACTGTGATACAGTGATAAATATGTATGCATGCCTGTCAGTCTGTCTGTTTGTTTGTCTGTCTATACAGTGTGTATGTATTCATTCCATGACTATTCACAAATTTCGGGTAGCGGAGAAATGAATTCTGATCGGAAACCAAATAAATATGATCTGCTGGATTTATTGAGTAAACCTGATATCGTAGGTAATATATGTAGGCATAAATACGTACATACACGCATGCATGAACATATAATATATATATATATATATATATATATATATACGCATGTGTATCTATGAATTTCTATATATTTGAGAGTATAATCTACAGATATGAGTGGTAAGACTAATGCTGTCCCCAACCAACCTTGGTTGCTGCTTTTGGTACAAATAACAATTACTAAGCACAACTTACAAAGTGCTGATATGGATTAGCTAGCTAATCAGTTTTGCAAATACGTCTAAGTATAGAATCAACCCTTGCTCTACTTAAGGGTGAAATACTACCATAGACTCTTCAGTTAGTCAGTGTGAGCTTTGTTGATTTGCAATCAGCATAGAGGACCCCATAAATCAACGGGCTAAAGACTCTATCCGTTTCCTGGCTCCACATGATAAACGAGAGAGGATGAGGAGGCCTGTGGTGCGAATAAACTATTTTCTTACTAAAAATTAACCAATAGCACTTAACAGTTGTGTGCTGCCTCTACAGTTACTGGAGCAAGAATTAAAAAAAATTAACTGAGACATCAATGGGCAGAGCGATGGAAGAAGAAGGGAGAAATAGGTTGGTATAAAAGTCAGACATATTCTTTACTGTATAGAATTGGAAACTGGAAGCGTCGTTGTGGCTGGAACAAAATCTCTCGTGGAAGCGTCATCCAACCAAAGTACAAATATATGGGAAATTACCACCTGTATCATCTCTTGTGAAAGGTAGAAGAGTCCAGCTTGCTGGACATTGTTGTAGAGCTGAAAACGAAGTAATTTCTACTCTCCTCCTCTGGCAGCCATCTACCCGCAATACCAGAGGGCGCACACTCTCCTACCCTGATGTAATATCCAGGGATACAGGCATCCAACAACAGGACCCCCGTAATGCTATGAGGGAATGTGAAGTCTGGCGTAGCTTGGTAAATTCCATTGTCTCGACCACGGTCGAACAATGATGATGATATGGATGGATTCCCCATACAGAAGAAACTAAGTATACTGTAAACATGAGGTTTGAACGAGAAACTTCACAGGGAAGTGTAGAACACACTGGAATAGGAATATACTCCAATGATATCGCATAATGACAATGGAGTCGACGAAAGCTATGGGAACTTCACAGACCTAATTGAAATCTCCACATTTTGCAACAAGATCATAATGGAAAACTTGAACGTAAAGATCTGAAATGAGAAAGAAATACATAAAGGTGAAATGAAAAGAGACAACACGGAATCGACCAATGAAATGAAAGAGAACAAAGGAAAGCAGAGTTTGGCGACATGTAATAAATTGAAAATCATGAACCTACTTCATAAGAGGGAAAAATATAACGAAACCAAACATGGATAAGGCCTGACAGATGAACAAAAACAACAACTCTTCTTGAACAAACCTCATATTATGAAGTATATGACAGTCGTCACCAAGGTAAATAGTGGCAGCGACCGTTGTGTAGTGATGAGCACAATAATTATTAACATCAAAGGAAGAGGTAAAAATTTGCTTGTAAAGCCAAGTGATCTTGCTATCAACAAAGAAAAGTTGAAAGACAAGAAACAGGAATTGCAGCTAGTGTTGAACAATCGATTTAGCAAACTACATGGAAGCGGATATGACTTAAACAGCTGGAGCAGTTAGATGAGAGGACTTAATCAAAGAATATGCAGTAGAAATAGCCGGAGAGAAGCGAAGGAAAGTTGTGTCAAAGTTAAATGTCTTATCGAGGAATGCAAAGAGATGAAACGACGATGGCGTATGAGTGTAGGTGAGAGGATATTGTGGCAAAATGATAGAACTGCAAGAAAAATAATAACAGAATGCATCGGGAAATGCAACAGATAGGAGGGAAATGATGGAGAGGAAGAACTCAATCTTGAAACGAAGTGCAAGGAATTGCTGGCTACAAAGAAAAACAGAATTAGTTGCCTGTTTGACAAAGACAGCGAATAAGAAATGGGTTAAAAATTATCAAAAATGACCAAGGGGTTTTCAAAATTCTTTGCAAAGTTATATAATTGAGAACATACCGAATTAAATACACAGCCTGTGTCACTAATGATAATTAAACGGAATAATGAACAGAGATAACAATAACTGTTTCTAATTTAGGCATAAAACCATCGGTTTTGATAGGGTAGGTCTGTTGTTCGAATAGATCGACTTGTACGTGGCTTGTACTTATTTTGTCAACCAGAACTCGGAGAAGAAGAGAGGGAGTCGATATGTCACCCAAACTTTTACAATCTGCCGCGAAAATATCTTCAAACTGTGAAACGGGGAGATAAACATGAATGGAAAGACCCTGTAGCGTATCAGATTCCAAGATGTTATTGTATCCATAACAACGCAAAGAAGAAAGACGAAATGATAGAATTCTGTACAGGAAGCAAGAGTAACCATCTGAAAAGGAAGCAGCACAAAACACACCACGTGATTAATGAATGAATTGTCACCGAATATTGTTACACTTAATGGTGAACGGAAGTGAACATGTAGACAAAAGAAAACTCTATATATAACACACACACGTGTAGATAGGGGCATGGCTGTATGGTTAAGAAGATCGCTTGGCAAAACGTGGTTTCTTGTTAAGGCCCTCCTCGAGGAGAGAGTGTCATCCCCTATTGCCTCCTGGGCCAACCGATGCCTTGTGAGGTAATTTGCTACACGAAAACTGTGTGGAAGCCTATCGTATGTTTATGTGTGTGTATGTGTGTATGTGTATGTGTGTGAGTATGTGTGACTTTGTGTTTGTGTTTTCCTCCCAATCATTTGAAAATTATGTTAGCTTTTTGCATCCTCGTATTTCAGCCGTTAAGGAATCGGAAGAACAAGTATCAGGGTTCAAAAAGTTTTTTTTTTTTTAAATACTGGGGTCGATTTATTGGATCAAATCCCCTTAAGGCAGTGCTCCAATATGGCTGCTGTCGGATGACTGAAATAAGAGAAGATAGATGGTAAGTACCCAGGGCGAAGCAGAAAATCCAAAATAATACAGCTTTAATTATTAGGATCTTCCACTTTTAACAATCAGAGGAACGTTCAGAAATCAAATCTTCCACGTCTCCTTCAAAAGGAAAACCAGAAAACAATGCGCGATTCACAGTCGTTTAAAGATGAGAAACGCGTGGATATTAAGAACGGAAAGATAGATAGAGAGATAGAGAGAGAGAGACGGGGGAGAACTGGCAGTGTGCCAACATAGAAAGGAATAATCAATGACAGGCATAACAGAGAGCGAAAGAGAAATAAATGGGTAAGAGAACGGACGAATGTTGATGATGTTCTTAAATGGACGAAGCGAGAAGAGAGTGAAATTAGAGATATGTGTAAATGGAAGAAATCATCAAGGTTTAATTCTTGCTAACAAAAGGGCGGGAAACGAAATGTAATGGTAGGGCAAGAAAATCGACACAGCGGACAAATAATAAATGGTGACAATCAACTAGAAATCCCAGAATATGGTAATGAGGTGGAATCATGTTGTGGCTTTCATGCACACTAGTGTGTATATATAAATACATACATACATTATATATATATATATATATATATAATATATATATATATATATAGATATATTACATACATATATACATATATATGTATTAGATGTATATATATATATATATATATATATATATATATATATATCTATATATATATGGTATTTCACATGCATAGCAATGAAAACCTGGAGAGAACGTGAATAAAAGTATTTTACGTTTCGAGTCTACGCTCTTCTGCAGAGAGGGAATTAGAAAAATCAAGGAGAGAAACAGGGAAAGAGAAAAAAATGTGTGTAGTGGCTAACGATCTATCATGGCGACTGCCAGAGATTTTTTTAACCCCATCCCGCTCCCATTATTTGAACCTTATCCCGGCTGCTTAGTTTTCTAACCTTGCTTGTTGAACTCCCTCTTCTCTGCTAATTTATTCGAAAGATTCTCTGAAATAGCTTTCAAGCAGTCATCGTAGCCGGTTCCTTTCTCTTGTTTAAACTGTCCTTGCAATAATTAAACCTCTCTCGGTCTATTGCTTATTCAACAGTGTTAAGCTGCCATACAACCGGCAGCGTCGTAGATTCTCTCCTCTCTTTTTATTACATTTGTCATATTTGATCTGAGTGTCTTGCGTTCAAACATTGTTTAGTAGACTCTTATTCTCTTGTTTTTCTAACATTTGATCCACAGTTAGAAATTTACGCTAGATAGGTTTCCCTTCAGGTTAGATGACATCTTTTTTTTTCAAATTGGTGACAGATTCTCTTCTCACAATCATACAAGGAATTTTTTATTCGTTTAGACTCTTTCTCTCTTTCCCTCCTTCAATCTTTCCCTCACTATCTCTCTGTCTTTCTGTCTCTTTCTGTCTCTCTGCCTCTCTGCCTCTCTCTCTATCTCTCTCTCTATCTCTCTCTTTCTCTGTCGCTCTCTGAAACTGTTCCCCTCTCTCTGTCTGTTTCTCTGTCTCTCTCTTTCTCTGTCGCTGTCTGCTACTCTTCCCCTCTCGCTATCTATTACTGTCTCTTTCTCTTTCACAAATAATCTTCTATTCATTCACTCGCTCTCCTTTATTCCTGTCTGTGCTTCACACACACACACACATACCTATACACGCACACACATACATATACACGCACACACACATACATACTCGTACACATAAACACACACACACAAGGACATACACTCAAAAACACATGCGTTCGCTCACAAGCACACACAAACGTGCACACTCATACACACGAACTCAAACACAGAGAAACACACACACACACAGATACAGTTACACACACACTCACACTAATACAGAGAAAATATACACACACACGCATGCACATGTACACGAACGCATTCACATATACAAACACACACACGCACACGCAAACACGCACATACACACGCACACTCACAAAAACACACACAAATGTACACACACGCAAGCACACACAAACACACACGCACACCAACACACAAACAATCATGTACGCACACGCATGCACACAAACACACACGAACGCCAGCGCTATGGATTTTTTCCCTCGCTCTCTTTTGTGTGTCTTAACAATTCTTGGTGTTTATCCACGTTTAGTCTTACAGAAAACGAAAGCGAAACACCTTCTTTGTTAAAGGGGGGGGGGTTGACAACAAGGAAGTGGAATGGGTGAGATTAGGGAGGTGGAGTTATTAAATAACGTGTGTGTGTGTGTGAAGTGCGCGTGTGTGTGTATATAGTTTCTTATGGAAAAAGGGCCACGTGAAAATATAAAACTGAAAATGTGTTTATGAAAGAGAGAGAGAGAGAGAAAGAAAGTGAGTGAGAGCGAGAGAATGAGAGAGAAAGTGCGCATACGCATGTGTATTGAAATATATATTATATAACTACTTGCATGAATGTTTATATATATATATATATATATCCATACACACCAATGAGCGTGAAGTTACATAATCGTATTGTTATCTGACATTCTATTTTATTCGTTACGCGAAACCGTTTCGTAAGATCAGCCGTGATGGATATGTCATACTATACTTTTGGGATAATATACCCACCCGACTGACAGATATAAGAATACACCTTTTCCTTGAATTATGACCACTTTGTCGACTATATATACACTGTTGCATTTCAGGATGGTCATTGTATTTATTATTTTTTTTTTGCCAAATAGACCCACGTATTATATATATTTCCTTCACTCGTTTATTACTGTTTTATTAATTTAATGCCTCTCCATTGTCCGGAAATCTTTCGTCACACATATGTGACCTCTTCAGCGACACTCTTCGTTGCCGTTTATGTTCTTGCTTCACTTACTCCTTTCTGTTCTCCTAAGAGGTGTATCCTTAGGTGCGCATGCGTTTATGTCCTTGTTTGTTTGTGTGTGTGTGTGTGTGTGTGCGTATGTATATATTGATCGTATATGATTAATACGGAAGACCGTATTAATTGTACATCTTCATCTGGGACTTTCGACTGGAAGAAGTCCAATTTTGATTTTAAAACACCTACATCCACTTTGTTTGGGTCCCTCAGGCTCTTTGGGAGAACATTAAAAAGCTGTGGGCCTTTGAAACCCAGGCTGCTGCAATAACTGGTCTTGAGGCGTAATGGCATTGCTGCGGTTTTGGCACTATGCAGTGTCGACTCGTTCTGGCATTGGTGTAGCTTTCAATGCCGAAATTTGGCACAATTCCTTACAGGATCTTCGAGATATATATTACTGCATACCTCTCCCGTCTTCTCTCCAAGGAATATAGTCTTAGCTGTCTCAGCTGTTTCAGTAGCTGAGCAATTGCAAAGAGACGACCTACTTTGTGAATCTTCTCTGGATTTCTTCAAGGTCCGGTGTTAATTTCACACTTTTGGGTGACCATAACTGGGAGCAGTAATCCAAGAGGCTGAGGACGAATGTTCTCCAGAGGACCATCATGGTTTCCTTATCTCTGGTTCTGAATGTTCTCGGGATCCATCCAGCCAGTTGTCTGCACTTTGTCGCCATCCTGGTAATGTGCACTTGGAAAGAGGTGTCATCACTCATGTCGATACCCATATCGCTCACTGATTTAGGCTCTGGGATTGTAATCCCCTGTGAACCAGTGTACCCTGCATGTTTAAATATTCAGTTTTGGTTCATAT